>NC_057804.1:639004129-639304129 GCF_018294505.1 Triticum aestivum | reverse complement strand
TGCAGAGAGTGGGATCTTCTCTTTCGTTGCTCCAGGTGTATCTGTGATTTTTGCATTTGATCTCTCTCAAATCTGCTGCATCAATTGCTCTCCCGAATTTTCCCATCATCCTCCTGTTCAGGTTCGAGTTGTTCATGTCCCTAGCCTAGTAAATCATGTTAAAATCTCCATCGATTAACCATGGTTCTCTCGCCGGAGGCGCTGCGTCAGCTAGCTCTATGAGGAATTCCTCCTTCGGTACATCATCAGTCGGCCCGTAAACAGTGGTAAGCCAAAACCCTACACTAGTGGAGAGAAGATCTACCCTAACCGTGATCGCGAATCTACCTATCCTATGGGACGTGATGTCGACTACTAGCCTGTCCCAGAAGATTGTCGCGCCTCCTCTCGTACCTACCGCCGGCAAAACAATGCATCCCTGAAGATTTGGGCCTCCCACCTTGCATGCCATAGAAGATGACCACGATTCTATCTTAGTTTCCTGGAGACAAAGCACCGATACTCTATGCGTAAACTACTTTGTGGATTACCGAGCGATGAGCTGGGCAGTTAAAGCCACGGATGTTCCAGGACATGTAGTTTAGATGATCGTCATTCATGGGGACACCATGCAGTTCTCCGTCGTCTACACTTACTAATGGGAAACAAACAACACACCTTACAACGATCCGGGGGGCGACGGCGGCCACCAGCAGGGCGAAAACCCCGCCGTTGACAAACTAACCACAATCTTAGCACCTGACACATAACAACTAGACCTAACTCTAACTGGTTTAAGACTAGCCGATGACGAAGAGTAAATGCTGAGATAACAACTAACATCAGGCAACCGTTGTCTCATCTCCGCTGGCCATCCCTGCCATGCCAGCAGCGATCTTGAGCGCGACCGGGTCCAGTCCCGTGATTTTGGCGATGGCAGTGATGTCGCCGCCGGAGAGAGGCTCTTGGAACCCCTTCATCAGAGCTATCGCCGCCTTGGGAGTCATCTTGTCCTTGGGGCCGAGCTTGCCCAGCTCCTGGACCAACGTGAGCACCGTGCGCTGCGCCACCGGAGTTGGGTTGGTCGCCGCAGCCTGACGGGCGCTATGGCGTGATGGGGTGGAAGTAGCTCGCATCTTCGGAGGAGCAGAGTGTCGGGGACAGGGCGGCATCGCGTCGATCAGGGGTGGGGGATTGAGGAGAACATGAGAATTTTCGATCCAGGGTTTCAAAGAGAGAAAGTATGCACTCCAAACACACATTACCTATTTCGAAATAGCTTCTCGTACGATGTTCTATATCTGATTTCCATCCGATACTACCACGCATCGTCAGATTTGCTTCTCCGGTTAGATCAAAGTGGCATGGCTAAGTGTAGTACGTGTATTGGGCGGGAAATCTTCATATATATACCACTTCTCTAATCAGCGCTCGATACTATAAAAAGTACTCCACGCCCGTCCCAACAAAACGTTGGGCAAACACGCACCCTTATCTATCCTGGTACGGGCCATTTCCATTTTCCTTCATATATATCTTCATTTTTTTTATCTTCCTTTTTATTTTCTAAGTTTCTTTCCGAAGCATACGAACACATATTCACACAGGTGTGAACATTTGTTTTGAAATAATAACTCTTTTTTCAAACACACGATTTAAAAAAACATGAATATACTTTATACATATGTTTTAAAACATTAGATTGAGCCACTTCACAATATGTTAACTAAAAACTTGTTCCTTAAATATATATTTTTGACAAAATTTTCTAACTTCATAAAATTTTAAAATAATGAAGCTACCAGACCAAGCCAATGGCCAGCTCATACAGAAGGTTTAAGTGTTTGCCAAACGGACCAAACAAGCTCTCTTGTCCTAACATGCAATTTTCAAAAGACGCTCGTTGCATCAAGTCGCCGGACTATCGTAATTGCACAAAGAAGAACCAATGAGCGATAATGGGCAACCTCATTCAGTTGTATCAAGTGTGCCACATCGTTCGGTTTGGGGAACCTTCTAGTTTTCTTCTAGTCCTTTTTTCTAACGTTTTATGTTTTTTAAGCTTTTTAATGTTCTATGTTACCTTTTTCCTGGATTTTTCATTCTTTTTTTGGAACCATTTTAAAATTTTGGCTTTGTGATAAATGTTTTTTACCTTTTTATTTTACTCATTACGTTCACACAATTTTTTTGAAATTTTAGACACTTTTAAATATAGAGACCATTTTCTGATTGTGTGGCCATTTTTTCGAAATTCATGAGTATTTTTAAATCCATCAAAAAAATTGAATTCACGAACATTTATTAATCTAGGAACATTTTAAAATGTATGGACCTTTGTTTTATTTGTGATCATAATTCAAATGGTCAAACATTTTATAAATCCACAAGTATTTTACAAAAAATTAGATATGCAGACATTTTTTTCTAACTCAACTCTTTTTCAAGTTCATAAACAGATTTTATACTCACAAACATGTCTTCAAATTTGTACAAAAATTCCTAATTTTATTATTTTATTTCATTAACTTTTTTCAATTTTGTTAAATTAAGGAAATAATGGAATAAGAAATCTAAAAGAAAGATAGGCGCCTTAACACACTGCAACCCATACTGGGCCGGCCCAAAGATGCACATTTGGACGCACACCAACGCCCTAGGGCGAGAAAGTGGCGACGCAGGGACAAGTACACCTAGTTAGCGCTCTCCAACTAAAAAAAGGTTAGCACTGTCTTTTTTTAGGTGAACCAGGGAATTTATTCAAACAGGCAAAAAGTGTGGAATACAAATAATGCACGGAACACTCCCTAGCCACATATGTCTACCAGCTGCAAGAGAAGATCCAACTTTAGCTAACATTTGAGCTTCAAAATTTGCTTCACGGGGCTCAAACAGAAACTGAACTTGCTCAAACTCCTCACTACGGTGGTGGATCTCATTCAGAATTGGTGCATAAACTGATGTTGCCCCCTTTTTGATACTAGTTACCACCTCTAAGCAGGCACTGTCTGTGCCAGCCACCCACGCATCCCCCTTGGGTGGGCAGGCCCAGCTACAAGAGCCAGTAGCTCGCTTGTCCAAGTGCACCTATCTTATGGCTTTAAGCGAGGCAAAAAGAAACCCTCGCTTCAAATGCACAGTAACGAGCGGGCCCAAGAGAGTGCACTTAAAAGAAATGACGAGAAAAAGGGAACGAGCATAGGGGGTCGACCCAGGATTCAAACTTGGGTCTCCCCGATGAGGATCAGCGAAGCTAACCACTAAGTTTGCACCGTGTTCGTGATGAATGCTAGGGTGCGACCTACTTATAGAGAAAGAGAGACTGTTTTTCTAAAAAAAAATCTTCTCCGGGTCTTTTCAATTGTTTCTTCATTTTCTTTTTTCCTTTGGTTTATTTTGTTTCTTTTTAGGTTTTCATTCTTTTTGTTTTTCTTTGTTTCTTTTTGTTTTTCATTCTACATTCTTGTGTACATGTTCAACATTTTTTCAAATACTTGTTCAACATTTTTTAAATACTTGTTCAACATTTTTCAAAATACCTGTTCAACATTCTTATATATATGATCAATATTTTTTTCAAATACTTGTTCAACATTTTTCAAGTATTTTTTCAACATTTTTATATACATGATCAAAATTTTCTTAAACTTGTTCAACATTTTTCCAATACTTGTTCAACATTTTTATATACATGATCAACATTTTTTCAAATACTTGTTCAATAGTAGTTTTCAAATACTTGTTCGATATTTTGTAATACTTTTTCAATATTTTCCAAATCATTTTTGAAGAATTTTTTTGTATATAATATTTTAAAATATATACAAAATTATAAAAATAAAAGCAAAAAAGACAACGGCAAACGTAAAAAATACAAAAAAGAGGTTGTGGCCTCCCGCGCTCCAGGGAGTCCGAAGCCAGGATTCGTTGAAGGTGGGACATAGTCATGCTCCCTCTGCTCTCTATGACCGTCAACCATTGGCCGGATGTCCAAGTAACCGTTGATGACTTTGGAACAATTTGAAAAGAGTCAACCGATTTGGAAAAAAAATGTTGATGGATTTGAAAATGTTCATGAATTGGATTTTTATGCAGATTCAATAAACGCTCATGGATTGAAAAAGGTTCATGAATTCAAAAATTACTCATGAATTTGAAGATAAGTTCAAGAGTTAAAAAATCCATGGCTTTTAAAAAAAATCATGCATTCACAATGAAGTACACGGATTTGAAAGCTAAGAAACACATTTGAAAAAAGTTTAAGGATTTGGAAAGAAGTTTTTAAAATAATCACAGATTTGAAAAAAGACTTCGTGAATTTGGAACAAAATTCATAGATTTGAGAAAGAACAGGATTTGAAGAAGTTAAAGAATTGTGGAAAAGTTCACGGGTTTGAAAATGTTAAAATATTATAATAAAAAATGAGACTAAGAACGAAAACCAGTGGGAAAACTCCTGGAGTAAAACATGAAAAACTGAACATATATAGAGAACCTACGTATGTTGGGCACCGTGATGGGGCGGCCAACTTAGAAACCTGGAAAGAACTGAACATATATAAAAAATCTACCGTTTACACCATAAATGACGCAGAAGGCGCTAAATATGATTCGGGACAGGGATGCATACCAACGGGAGTGCCTATTTGGTGCAGTGCATGTTGGGAGAAGGGGCAATTTAGCTTAACTATGTATCGCCCTGTACGAGTCCTACTGGGGCTCACCTTCAAGGGTTTTTGGCCGGCCTAGTAGGCACAACCCGTTTGCATTTTATTTTTTATAATTTTCTTTGTATTTAGAAACAATATAAATATGAAATATAAAATTCCCTTTATAAATTTTTAAAATAATCTTCCATATGGATAATGTTAAACTTGTTTAGAATTTTTTTTCACTTATATGAAATATGTAAAATGTGAATAAAAAAGTAGAAAAAGTTAATCATGTGAATGAAAAATATTAATCTTGTGTACAAGTTTTCTTGTGCATTGTAGCAAATTTGTTTGGATAATCCAAAAATATGATTGGTTTTTTTAAAAAGCTTATCATTGGTTCAAAAATGTTTTAAACATTTTCAATAAATGTTTGTACACTGTAAAAAAAGTTGATTAGTTCAGAAATGTTTAGATCATTAAAAAATGTCCACACACTGTAAATAAAAGTTTGCATAGTTTCAAGGTGTGATTAAAAATGTTTAACCTGTATTTAAATTTGTTGTTCAAAACATGTTTTTTAAACTATTAACCACGTGTAGAAAGAATGTGAAGCATTTCCAAAAAAAATGTTTTAGGTTTATATGACACATATACAATGTGTATTAAAAAATTAGTCATTTGAATAAGGTATAAAAACAAGTTTAATCATCTATTTAAAACAGGTATAAAAACAATTCTAATGTATACAAAAAATAATAATGCGTATGAAAATTTAGATATGTGTTGAAAAAAAAGGAAACAACGGAAGAAAACCAGAAGAATAAAGGTGGAAAACGTTGAAACAAACAAAGAAAACCAAATGTTGAACAAATGTTTGAAAAATGTTGAATGTGTATAGAAAAAGTGTTGAGCATGTACTGAAAAATGATGAAAAAAACGTGATCATGTATATAAAATTGTTAGTTGAGCATTCGCGAAAAACGTTGAACAAGTATTTGATAAATGTGTAATGTGTATAGGAAAAATGTTAAACATGTATTAAAAATGATGATTTTTTTATCATGTATATAAAAATGTTAAGCAAGCATTTAAAAAAAATTAAACAGGTATTTGAAAATGTTAATTAAGCATTTGAAAAATATTAAATGTGTTTACAAAAAATGATGAACATTTGTTAAAATATGTTAATATTCCATTTAGTAATGTTAATCAAGGATTTGGAAATGTTAATTGTAAAAAGAAGTATAGGTTCAATAAATGTTAATCTTGTATTTGAAAAATATGAGTTAAGCATTTGAAACCAAAACCAAAAAAATTTATAGTGGGAAAATGTTAAATTTATAGTGGAAAAATGAAAACCTTGTATTAGAGAAAAAAAATAACATATACAAAAAATTAGAATCACAACCAAAAGAAGCAAAGAAAACAAAAAATAAATAAATAAAATAATGAAAAATAAACCAAAGAAACAAATGCAAAAAGAATGAAAAATCCAGAGAACAAAAATGAAAAGAAACCAGAGAAGACCGAATAAAAAAGAAGAAACAAACAAAGAAAAGAAAAACAGCCACCCGTAAAACTAGAGAAAGGAACAAAGAAAACCGAGTGAAAACTAAAAGCCCAAAAACAACAAAAAACGGCTCTTTTATCTATAAGTAGGTTGCTAGGTTTGCTGCACACCATCAACAAGACAAGGGTGTAGATGCAATCAACAAGAGTCGCTACCATCTCGCTTAATGCGAGACATAGCTCTCCACGACCATTTTGTAAATGCATTCACGAGAGTTGCTACCATCTTGCTTAATGTGAGACATAGCTCTTGCACGTGTTACGAAAAAAAGCTCTCACGCATCGAGCTAGATGATGCACTTGCATCAGGGCAACCTCTAGTGGGCCAACTCTGTGGCTTCGTTCGCTGATTTTATTTATTTTCCTTTGAAAAATTTCCTTATATTTTGGTAATATTATAGATACATGTATTTCATATGCTAATTTAATAAAATTTTAAAAAGTATTTATCATACATTTTAAAAAGTGTTGATGAAATGTAAGAGAGCATTGTTCAGAAATGCACAAACGTTTCTTTTTGAATTATAACAGCATTTTAAAAATGCTCATGCATTCAAAAAATATTTTCATATATTTGTTAGAAAATGTGTATTCAATGGATAAATAATGTTTTCTTTGTTTAGAAAAAAATCTAACATTTAAAACATCTTCAACGCGTATTATTTTTATGTATTACTCCCTCAATATATATGGCCTAATGCTCTAACATGTGCTCAAGGTTAGCCTCAAAAAACACATTAGGACTATTTATTATTGGAGAGAGGGAGCACGTGTCATGTATAATAGCATATACTTAGCCGCATATTATAGCGTATAAGGTATCATGTCCTATTTGTTTTTCAATTATCTGAACAAATTTTGAAAAACATGAGAAAACAAATAATAGAGGGAGCATGCAATTTTTGAGACTGCCTTTGACTATTGATAAGATTAATAGTATATGAGATGTATAGTGTGAAAGTTGTATCACTGGAAGCTCCTTTCATGTAAGAATTTGATGGCATGCTTTGTGTAAGTTGCATGTTTCATATATTATTACTCTAACATGTGTTCAAGGTTAGCCTAAAAAACACATTAGGACCATTTATTATTGGAGAGAGGGAGCACGTGTCATGTATAATAGCATATACTCAGCCGCATATTATAGCGTATAAGGTATCATGTACTATTTGTTTTTCAATTATCTGAACAATTTTTAAAAAATGTGAGGAAAAAAATTAAAATCCCAACCATTTTTTTGAAAAAAACATGAACAAAAAAATGGAACTCCGAATATAAATGGTGAGCATTTTTTTAAACACGATCAAAATTTCTAATTGAGTTTTTTTAGTTCCTTTTTTGGTAAAAAGTGAAAAAAAATTCAAATTTTTAACGTGTTCTAAAAGCATGAACAAAAAAATGATAATAATCCATACATTTATGCAATTTCAAACAAAATTTTAAAGATTTAAACCTTTTTTGAAAATGAATAATTTTCTAAATTTTGTTCATTTTATAAACAAAACGAAAACATTTAAATTTCACACTACTTTTGGGGAAAGCAAGCATCCTTTGTAGATTTCAAATACATTATTAAGATTTGAACTTTTTTCAAGAAATGTTTTCTTAGGAATTCAACACTTTTTAAGTATGAATAAGTTTTAAATACCAAACATTTTTTAAAACCAAACAATTTTTGTAATTTTGAATAATTTTTTTAAGATCTAATATTTTTTGAAATTTGAATTTAGGAAAAAACAAAAAAAATTATAATAGCCAGTAAAAGAAACAATAATACCGGTTCAAGAACCTTCTAGATGGTTTACAAAATAGGTAAAAATTTGCTGGGAGTTCCCAAAGCCGGAAGGAAAAAGCCCAATGGCTAGATAGAGTCAACCGTTTCTGTGCGAATAGGTGACACTTTGGACATAGTATAGACACAGACGCTCATACAAATATACACTCACTCCTATGAACGCACGCACACACATTCTCCTCTATATTAGCATCTTTAAGAGACTGAGTCAGCATATCATCATGAGATTACGCCTTCGTAGTCGACGATGACATCCCCTTGCACTAAACACACGTCATCGAAAGGCCTGGACTAAATTCAAAAAATTGTGAGCACCGGTGTATAGGACTTAAACCCCGATGGGTTAGTGAGAATAGGGTTTTCTATTTTATTTCATTTTTGAGAGAAAGAATGTGGTTTTGTAGAATGCGAATCGCTGCCGCTTGGGTTCACAAGAGGCCGCTGGCTGGTTCTGACAGTTAGGCCCATTTCCAAATTTTGGCCCAGCTTTTCTATCCTCATCGCTTCCGTCGTTTTTTTTACTAAAAATAAGTTTCATCGTTTTGTTCAGAAAAGGTAAATCGATCCTCCTGGAACACGTACGCGTGCACACTCCGGTGATAGGTTCGAAACGTCGGCAATAGAAAGCCGTACCGATCTCAAGCCCTTCACATTTCCTACTCGCAGAGTGAGGTGGAACACGAAACGAGGAGCTGCTTTCCTCTGCGCGCCCGACGCGTTTCGTCGCCGACCATGAAAGCGCAGAGGGAGCTGGCAACCAGACGCAAAATCCAAACGTCGCTTCGCCCCACGCAACACATCCGTCGTGCGCCCAAGAGGTGGCCTGCTCCTGCTCCTGCTCCTTCTCGCCTGCGTGCCACCATAAATATCCTTTCGCCCCCCTACACGACCTTCTCCAGAGGATCGATGGTGGACGCTCCATTATTCTCGTCACAACCAAAGCCCGGGGAAACAACAGCAACATCAACAACAACAACAACAACTAACTCATGTATGTAGTCTCGAGGTTTCCGCTGCACAGGGTTTATATTATATCTATAGGCCGTCCGCATCCATTGCCTGCCGCTGCTTGCAACTCCATTGCCAGCTTATTCTGGGCATTTTTCTCGAGCGTTGTCAGCCTGCCTGAATCTCAGGAGCGGCCGGTGCCGGGCAGTCCAAGAAATAGATCCGTCTCCTACATAAGGATTAGCTAGCAATTTCTCTATCATACCCAAAGGAATCTCATAATAAATATTAGTAGGTTGAGGAGCAACTCGTTGTGCTTCCGGTCAAGGTAAAGATACCCCGAACAAATGACAATAAATTTCAGCATGTAATATAAATGTTTCCTTACCAAAGACGCTTCACTACCCGGCAACGGCGCCAGAAAATAGTCTTAATGGCCCACAAGTATAGGGGATTAATCGTAGTCCTTTCGATAAGTAAGAGTGTCGAACCCAACGAGGAGCAGAAGAAAATGATCTGAATACATATCTCCAAAGTTTTGACACCCATATCGACGATCTGAATACATATCTCCAAGACTCCAACTAAGAGTCAAAAAGAAAAACACAACTATATAATTAAACTTTTAATGGCAAAAGGTAGAACCATAGTACAAAATTGTATGAATCCCCCCACACACAAACAGTGCCACATACAAACCCACAATAACGACGAACATGTGGCATCATTCAATCAGGAGCTTTCTTTACTTCCCAGGCACTAATTAAGCTCCTTAGATCCCTCCATGGAATTAAAGAAGAGCACATGCCTTTGGCTCCAACGCCGACTAATCACAGTTTTGTACGTGCAAGAAACATTTTAAACCATATCCTGTACTAAGTAACCTAGTGCCACAGTTATGAGCTCGCCTTGAGGTCAAACCTCCCCTGTCTCCGTAGTTGAGCCAGAGTTGCCTTCAACTCTTAGCCTCTTTAGCTCCAATCTTAAACACATCGGTGATGAATCATGGCGAATGATGGCGAAATATTATACGCTTCGATAAGTTAAATTGATCTTTGATCCCGAGGCCGATAGCATTGGCTCTGGATCCCAAAACCATCCATTACTGCTTCCATCTGCCAAAAAAGAGGCATTGATGGTGTAATTAGTCATAACTAAGGCAAAAAAAGTAAAAAAAAAACAGATGGCTCTCTCTTAACCATGTAGAGAAGCAGCAGCAGCAGCACTAGCATTGACCAAACCAATTGCAACACACAAACCAAAACAACTTTAAGTGAGTTGTATGCCACCCCGTCATTAATCAAGGTGGGTGATGTGGAAGCAATCTTGGGGGATTACATTAGTGGGTTACGACTAGTTATGACTTAACCAAGTTTCAATCTTTTCTTAAATGCAAGGATGCAACATCTCTAGAATAACCAACAAGTCAACCCTCAGAGTTAATATTTGCTGTCAGCAATTAAGCATTGCGAGCTGGAACACAAGCAAAGGCCCAAGGGAGCTGAGATTTTTCAAAGCGGGCGGTGACATTAGAACGAGGGGGGTGGAGGAGGAGGAGGCTGCTCTTATGTGCATGAAACAAAGTGGCATTAATGTATTGCTTATCTCTTCGTCATTGTATGAGGATGCGCATCGCATGGGTACATACATAGGCCTTGCGTTTGCACCATTTAAAGACCTAAAAATTGCATAGCAGCAGCATATCTTCAAGGACCCCATTTATTCGATTAGCAAAAACCAATGGCTCAACATTCAAGTCTATTTAGTGTACTACTCTACTTTCTTTTTCCTGCTAGCAGTATGATGTGCATTTGAGACGCTATGCCAAATAAATTCCATTCAAGATCACATTCAAGTGGTGAAATCAATTTGGGCCAGTCAAAAAAAAATTAAGCTTTCGAAGCAATTAGGATAGGTATTGATGAGCTTCAACTTTCAACTACACACCCAATAATAATAACTGTCATAATTATAAGATGTGTCTATCTTCTGATATAGACTCGACTAGATGGCGAGTCGTTCGTCGGTCCGAACTTTCACGGTACTAGCAGCAATAAGAAATTCCGATCGAGCAAAGATACAAGACCGTAATATCAAAAACTGGCGTCGAGTAGATGAATCAACTCCACGCGTAGCAGTGACAAAATCCGTCACGGATCAGCAAAAGCAAACACGATATTTGGTGTCCCCCGACATGGGACTTTTCTGACTTTTATTCAACTCACGATCTAAACAAAACTTGACCTTTACATCGGCCGTAGCCAGCCTTTTATATAGGCATCACACACCCGATCAAACCGTCCCACGAGAAAGCAAAATTGACACGGACTCTCTCTCCCAACCATAAACCGAACAGGACTCCTAGTACTACTACGACTCCTCTAAATCTCACGCCTAAGGAAAAGTTCCTTTACCTAACAACCAAGAATTTACTAATTAACTATCCAAAATATACCTTCACCGTACTATATCATCTTGGATTTAGAACGCTTCTTACGTAAACCTCATGTGACCTGGACCGAAATAGCACCGACAATTATCCAGCTTGGCGTACGAAAATTAGGCTTGACTTCTTCAGGCTCTGGTTCTGGTGACGGTATTTTAATTGCCATTGTACCCATCATCAAAATATTAGAATTTGTAATATGATCAGTTTTTGGTACGGCACTGACGGGCACATCATCTTCCATGTACACTGTCTAGAAGCAGTGAAACCTGTTGGAGTTCAGGGATCTTCCTAAAATTAGAGTGAATTCAAAAAGAACTGAACAAAGGAATTTTAGGAAGATCCCTGAACCCAACATTTGAAGGCATGCTATTGCACTCTAATTGTAGATATTTTACTTCTGATTTGTTAAGTTCCCTTATTTTTAGTGACACGTTCAGGCCTTAGAGCTGTATTTTCTTTAATACTCTCGAAGTATTAATTTTAAGGATGAAACCAAGTATTGTTCTCACCAACATGGAGTAACATACATCGGTACACATGAGTATGTAGGGGGGGGGGGGTATTTTCTTTTATCTGTTTCACGTTACTAGGTTGTTAAAATATGTACGATGAGTGCAAAAACACACAGGTGAACATGGTTCTACGTGCGCCCACATGAATAGTGAATTCAAAAAAATACTAGAAAAAAATAAAAAAAAATATGAAACTCTGGGATATCAAACTTGGTCGACTATGTATGTTAATTTTTTTTCCAGTTTTATTTTTATAGTATTTTTTCGAATTTACTATTCATAAGGGGTGCGGGTGGAACAATGTTCACCGAATTCCTGTCCCACTAACTGGTTCTACAATCTTCTGATTTCATTTACTGAAAGTGTTTGATTATGTTGCAGGAAATGCCAACTTTGTTTGGATCATGTGTTTGTAGTTATCCAGGGCAAGGAAAGAACAGAAAATCTCACGCATCCATCAATTATAGCAGCCTCACATATCATAACAAAATTTGGCCTGAGTACTCATTTATCTTCATTTCTTTCCCATGCTGTGTGTCATTTACTTTCCTTCGGAAGTAATGGGGTCATTTCCTTTTCTGTTGCCTTGTCGTTGAACTACACGAGGACACTTCCTGATACACAGGTCTTTTCTTTGAAAGATGAAATGAAAGTGACGTGCTTACCATTCCAATCAAGACAATTAAGGTACACTTAACAAAGCACATGCCTTTTAGTTTCCTGTCTGTTTTTCTTTTCCTTTTCTGATGTGATTCAAGCCAACAAGTAGCATGGCTGGTCTCCGTATCTGATTATGATGATGTGGACTCAAACGAGATGTCTTTATTGAGTAAACATAAATCAACCGGCTTGCAAAGTTGACCAAAGCGGGCATTAAATTAGGTTGCTGGCGTGCTGCGTCACAATGCACGTATTCAGATGGAAGTATAATGGCAAGAGATAGAGTGATGGATGCTGAAATCAATCGGTATTCATTGCATGGCGTCACACCGTAGACTGTTTGATTGTTTCAAATGCTATATCTCTACAATTTGAAATTTGATCACCTTTTTAATTACATGATGTCTTTTTCAAGGATGGTCGGTAGAGTCCTCATTATTTTGAGGCGTGGGAGTTGTAGTGCCAATTGGTTAGTTCAACTAATCTGTGGTGACAAATTCCTAACACTCCATTTCTGGGGTTGACTGTTCTTTTTGCACTTTCTCCACTTTGTATGCTGGATTTGCATACCTTGTCTGAAAACAAAGGAATGAACAGATGAGTGTTCATGGTGTGAAGTCGCAGAAGCTTGTCTATCATAGATATTTCAGAATAATACTCATCCGGCCCAACTTGAGATTTTCAGGGGTAATCTTTTCTTGTCTTGAAAGTAAGAAACAGAAGAGAGGAAGTCTGGTCCTATGCCTAACAAACTACTCCATTTAGAACCACCGAAGAAGAACACATGAGAGGGGATATAGTCCCCAGTGTATCCATGATGTGTCAAAATCGTGACACCAGCACATGGACAATATGCCAGTCTCACAATTTTAATACTGACATATCATGGTTACACTGAAGAAATGATCAAACGAAAGAGAACTACTGGACCTAGGACTTCATATAAACGCTTTTCTTGATGTCGGTGCTGCCGAATGGAGCCTCTCCTCCTCTTCTTTCACCCCCTCCTGCTCTTCCTGCTGTTGCTGTTGGTGCTGTTGTTATTGTTGCTATTGTCCTGCAGGAAGTCAAGGAGCACGGGGCTCTTGCACTGGGGGCACCTAGGGTCGTCCTGGGGGAGCATGACGTAGATGAAGCAGCGAGGGCAGGCGGCGAGCACCATGGACGTCGCCTCGGGGCTGTTGGACCACTGCAGGCCGTGCTCGTTCTCGGACGACAGGCACGAGCTCGGGGACGACTCCTCGTCAGCCATCACCCTGTTGGAGGAGTACCCTCTTGCAGGCAGTGAGAGGTTCAGCTTCAGGTCAAGGCCCTTTGATGAGCTCTTCCTGTTGCTGCGGCTCATCCTCAGAGGTATCCCCTGCCTGCACACATCAAAACGTTGAACTGTCGGATTAGCATACGCTCTGAAAGCTACTATTGATCGATTCTTGCAACCTAGAAGAGATTAGAGATCACTAGAGATGGATGCATATAGGGAGGGAGCTTACTTTTGCGTCGGGTCCGAGAAGCAGGAGGCGTGCAGATGAAAGTGAGAGCGACAGGGGAGGGGATGCTCTGGAAGGAGAGAAGCCCGGGAGTTGGAATGCTAGGAGCGTGTTGCGTTGGTGTAGTTGGAATGGAGATGGCGAGTATTTATAGTGGGGAGGGAGATGGATGGGGAGAGGTCAATTAGTTTTGTTTAATGCAACAGTGAGAGGCATACTACTACTTCTCTCTCGCTCTCCCTCTCTCATGTTGTACAACGCCGAGGCATTTTATTACCCACCAAATCATGGTTGGAGAGTGGCAAGGTATGGGTTGAATATTTTGTGTTATGCTGGGTGGAAGAGAAGTGCGAGGTGAGAGGGCTGGTCATGCACACAAGGTAGGCTATCTAACAGGCGAAAGCGGAGGCTGGGTATGTAGTTACAGCTAGACTTTTGACATGTTTTGCTTTGCTTTTCTTTCCTCTTTACCCTAATGAAAGCTTGCTACTGATATTAAGGGCTCTAATCCACACACTTTTTTGTTAATCTTTTCATAGTAGAGTTTCACATATTAGAGTGGTTTAAAGTTAAAACACATGTAGTGATTCAGTTCTAAAAGTTTGCAAATGACTTTGCCTCCAACAGGTTTCACTGCTTCTAGACAGTGTAATGGAAGATGATGTGCCCGTCAGTGCCGTACCAAAAACTGATCATATTACAAATTCTAATATTTTGATGATGGGTACAATGGCACTTAAAATACCGTCACCAGAACCAGAGCCTGAAGAAGTCAAGCCTAATTTTCGTACGCCAAGCTGGATAATTGTCGATGCTATTTCGGTCTAGGTCACATGAGGTTTACGTACAGAAACGTTCTAAATCCAAGATGATATAGTACGGTGAAGGTATATTTTGGATCCTAGTGATCAGCGTGGCCGGATAGTTAATTAGTAAATTCTTGGTTGTTAGGTAAAGGAACTTTTTCTTAGGCGTGAGATTTAGAGGAGTCCTAGTAGTACTAGGAGTCCTGTTCGGTTTATGGTTAGGAGAGAGAGTCCGTGTCAATTTTGCTTTGCTCGTGGGACGGTTTGATCGGGTGTGTGATGCCTATATAAAAGGCTGGCTACGGCCGATGTAAAGGTCAAGTTTTGTTTAGATCGTGAGTTGAATAAAAGTCAGAAAAGTCCCATGTCGGGGGACACCAAATATCGTGTTTGCTTTTGCTGATTCGTGACGGATTTTGTCGCTGCTACGCGTGGAGTTGATTCATCTACTCGACGCCAGTTTTTGATATTACGGTCTTGTATCTTTGCTCGATCGGAATTTCTTATTGCTGCTAGTACCGTGAAAGTTCGGACCGACGAACGACTCGCCATCTAGTCGAGTCTATATCAGAAGATAGACACATCTTATAATTATGACAGTTATTATTATTGGGTGTGTAGTTGAAAGTTGAAGCTCATCAATACCTGTCCTAATTGCTTCGAAAGCTTAATTTTTTTTTGACTGGCCCAAATTGATTTCACCACTTGAATGTGATCTTGAATGGAATTTATTTGGCACAGCGTCTCAAATGCACATCATACTGCTAGCAGGAAAAAGAAAGTAGAGAGTAGTACACTAAATAGACTTGAATGTTGAGCCATTGGTTTTTGCTAATCGAATAAATGGGGTCCTTGAAGATATGCTGCTGCTATGCAATTTTTAGGTCTTTAAATGGTGCAAACGCAAGGCCTATGTATGTACCCATGCGGTGCGCATCCTCATACAATGACGAAGAGATAAGCAATACATTAATGCCACTTTGTTTCATGCACATAAGAGCAGCCTCCTCCTCCTCCACCCCCCTCGTTCTAATGTCACCGCCCGCTTTGAAAAATCTCAGCTCCCTTGGGCCTTTGCTTGTGTTCCAGCTCGCAGTGCTTAATTGCTGACAGCAGATATTAACTCTGAGGGTTGACTTGTTGGTTATTCTAGAGATGTTGCATCCTTGCATTTAAGAAAAGATTGAAACTTGGTTAAGTCATAACTAGTCGTAACCCACTAATGTAATCCCCCAAGATTGCTTCCATATCACCCACCTTGATTAATGACGGGGTGGCATACAACTCACTTAAAGTTGTTTTGGTTTGTGTGTTGCAATTGGTTTGGTCAATGCTAGTGCTGCTGCTGCTGCTTCTCTACATGGTTAAGAGAGAGCCATCTGTTTTTTTCTTTACTTTCTTTGCCTTAGTTATGACTAATTACACCATCAATGCCTCTTTTTTGGCAGATGGAAGCAGTAATGGATGGTTTTGGGATCCAGAGCCAGTGCTATCGGCCTCGGGATCAAAGATCAATTTAGCTTATCAAAGCGTATAATATTTCGCCATCATTCGCCATGATTCATCACTGATGTGTTTAAGATTGGAGCTAAAGAGGCTAAGAGTTGAAGGCAACTCTGGCTCAACTACGGAGACAGGGGAGGTTTGACCTCAAGGCGAGCTCATAACTGTGGCACTAGGTTACTTAGTACAGGATATGGTTTAAAATGTTTCTTGCACGTACAAAACTGTGATTAGTCGGCGTTGGAGCCAAAGGCATGTGCTCTTCTTTAATTCCATGGAGGGATCTAAGGAGCTTAATTAGTGCCTGGAAAGTAAAGAAAGCTCCTGATTGAATGATGCCACATGTTCGTCGTTATTGTGGGTTTGTATGTGGCACTGTTTGTGTGTGGGGGGATTCATACAATTTTGTACTATGGTTCTACCTTTTGCCATTAAAAGTTTAATTATATAGTTGTGTTTTTCTTTTTGACTCTTAGTTGGAGTCTTGGAGATATGTATTCAGATCGTCGATATGGGTGTCAAAACTTTGGAGATATGTATTCAGATCATTTTCTTCTGCTCCTCGTTGGGTTCGACACTCTTACTTATCGAAAGGACTACGATTAATCCCCTATACTTGTGGGCCATCAAGACTATTTTCTGGCGCCGTTGCCGGGTAGTGAAGCGTCTTTGGTAAGGAAACATTTATATTACGTGCTGAAATTTATTGTCATTTGTTCGGGGTATCTTTACCTTGATCGGAAGCACAACGAGTTGCTCCTCAACCTACTAATATTTATTATGAGATTCCTTTGGGTATGATAGAGAAATTGCTAGCTAATCCTTATGTAGGAGATGGAACATTACATCCTGATATGCATCTAACCTATGTTGGTATAGTTTGTGGATTATTTAAGCTTGCATGTTTATTTGAAGATGAAGTTAAGAAGGTCTTTCCTTTATCTTCGGGGGGAAAGACATTGACATGTATAGGCTAGGTGATGATGTTAGAGTTTGGGATTGGAATCGATTGAAATTGGAATTTCATCAAAAGTTTAATCCTATGCATCTGGTTCATCATGATCGGAATTATATATATATATATATATATATATATATATATATACATATATTGGCCTCGTGAAGGAGAAAACACCGCTCAAGCTTGGGGGAGGCTTAAGTACATGATGTATACATGCCCAATCATGAGCTCTCAAAAAAATTATTTTACAAAAATTTTATGCTCGGCTTTCTCATGATGATCAAACCATGCTCGATTCTTCTTCAACTGCTTCCTTTATGAAGAAAAACTATTGAATTCAAGTGGAATCTTCTGGAAAGAATTAAACGCAACTCTGAAGATTAGGAACTTGACAAAGGTAAAGAACCAGGTATTACACTTAAGTTTCATTGTGTTAAATCTTTTATGGACCTCGATGACATAAGTTTAGGACTAAATATGGACTTGACTCTCTCACGTTGATCTCCCTAAGGAGAAGTGGTTTAAATATCATCCCTCTATTAAAGAAAAGATTGAGAAACCCGTTAAACTATCATTTACAATGTTGATCCACTTGTGGCTACTGCTTATATTGAGAAACCACCTTTTCCTGTTAGGATTAAGGAACATGCTAAAGTTTAACTGTGGTTAACAAAAATAATATTAGAGCATCTAGACCCTCTGAACAAATTAAAGTTGAACCTAATGTTGTTATGGTTAAGGATCTCTTGGTCGATAATGTTGATGGACATGTTATTTATTTTTGTGACGAAGCTACTAGAATTGCTAAAGCCGACACTAAGGATAACAATAAACCTGTTGTTGGCATTCCCGTTATCTCCGTTAAAATAGGAGATCATTGTTACCATGGCTTTATGTGATTTGGGTGCTAGTGTGAGTGCTATCCTGTTTACCTTATATCAAGAAATTATGAATGATATTCCACCTGGTGAAATAGAAGACAGTGATGTTACTATTAAACTTGCGAATAGAGATACTATTTCACCGCCTAGGATTGTTAGAGAGGTTGAGGTCTTGTGTGGAAAAATTAAATACCATATTGATTTCCTAATTCTTGGTTTCCCACAAGATGATTTTTGTTCCATTATATTTGGTAGACCTTTCCTGAACACTGTTAATGCTAAGATAGACTGCAATAAAGAAACTGTCGGTGTTAACTTTGGTGATATATCTCATGATTTTATTTTTTCTAAGTTTCGTAGACAACCTCATGATAGAAAATTGCCTAGTAAAGATGAAATTGTTGGTCTAGCATCTATTGCCATACCTTCTACTGATCTGTTAGAACAATATTTGCTAGACCATGAAAATGTTATGCACATGAAAGAAAGAAATGAAATAGATAAGATGTTCTTTGATCAACCACCTATTCTTAAACACAAATTTGCCGGTTGAAACTCTTGGAGGTCCTCCTCCACCTAAAGGTGATCCTATGTATGAGTTGAAACAATTACCTGGTACATTGAAATATGCTTATCTTGATGAAAAGAAGAATATCCTGTTATTATAAGTGCTAACCTTACAGAGCATGAAGAAAAGAGATTACTTAAAACTCTAAGGAAGCATCATGTCGCTATTGGATATACTCTTGATGATCTTAAGGGCATTAGTCCCACTTTATGTCAGCACAAGATTAATATGAAGCTTGATGCTAAACCAGTTGTCGATGACCAATGACGATTAAATCCTAAGATGAAGGAGGTGGTAAGAACTAAAATATTAAAACTTATGGAAGCATGTATAATGTATCACATAGCCGATAGTAGATGGGTAAGTCCTTTCATTGTGTCCCTAAGAAAGGAGGCATTGCTGTTGTTCCTAATGATTAAAATGAGCTTATTTCACAAAGAATTGTAACTGGTCATAACATGATAATTGATTTTAGAAAGTTAAACAAAGCTACTAGAAAACATCATTTCCCATTGCATTTTATTGATCAAATGTTAGAAAGACTATCTAAGCACACACACTTTTACTTTATCACAAGCCGACCAAGAGAAAACCACTTTTACTTGTCCTTTTGGAACTTATGCTTATAGATGTGTGCCTTTTGGTGTATGTAATGCACCTTCTACCTTTCAAAGATGTATGACTGCTATATTCTCAGACTTTTGTGAAAAGATTGCTGAGGTTGTCATGGATAATTTTTTTCGTTTACGGAACTTCTTTTGATGATTGCTTAAGCAACCTTGATCGAGTTCTGTAGAGATGCGAACAAACTAATCTTGTCTTGAATTGGGAGACGTGCCACTTTATAGTGAATGAAGGTATTGTCTTGGGGTATACAATTTCTGAATGAGGTATTGAAGTAGACAAAGCCAAAGTTGATGTAATTGAGAAAATGCCATGTACTAAAGATATTAAAGGTATAAGAAGTTTCCTTGGTCATGCTGGTTTCTATAGGAAGTTCACTAAAGACTTCTCTAAAATTTCTAGGCCTCTTACTAATCTCTTGCAAAAGGATGTTCCATTTGTTTCTGATGATGATTGTGTAGAAGCCTTTGAAACACTCAAGAAAGCCTTAACTTCTGCACCTATTGTTCAACCACCTGACTGGAACTTACCATTATAAATTATGTGTGATGCTAGTGATTATGATGTTGGTGTTGTTCTAGGACAAAGAGTTGATAAGAAATTAAATATTATCCATTATGCTAGTAAAACTCTAGACAATGCTCAAAAAAATTATGCTACTACTGAGAAATAATTTTTAGCAGTTGTGTTTGCATGCGATAAATTCAGATCTTACATAGTTGATTCTAAAGCAATTGTTCACATTGATCATGCTGCTATTAAATACTTAATGAAAAGAAAGATGCTAAACCTAGACTCATTAGGTGGGTTCTATTGCTACAAGAATTTTATTTGCATATTACTGATAGGAAGGGAGATGAGAATCCCGTAGCTGATAACTTGCCTAGATTGGAAAATATTATTGATGACCCACTACCAATTGATAATAGTTTTCCTGATGAGCAACTACCTGCCATAAATGCTTCTTTTAATACTCCTTGGTATGCAGACTACGCTAATTACATCGTTGCTAAATTTATACCACTTAGTTTTACATACCAATAAAAGAAAAAGTTCTTCTTTGATTTAAAAAATTACTTCTGGGATGACCCACATCTTTATAAAGAAGGAGTAGATGGTATTATTTGATGTTGTATATCTGAGCATGAACAGGAAAAAATCCTACGAAAGTGTCATTTCGAAGCTTACGGAGGTCACCATGGTGGAGATAGAACTGCACATAAGGTATTACATCTCGTTTTTATTGGTCTGCTCTCTTCAAGGATGCTCGTAAGTTTGTTTTATCTTGTGATAATGTCAAAGAAATGGTAATATTGGTAGACGTCAGGAAATGCATATGAATTATTCACTTGTTATTGAACCATTTGATGTTTGGGGATTTGATTATATGAGACCTTTTCCATCTTCTAATGGGTATACACATATTCTAGTTGTTGTTGATTACGTTACTAAGTGGGTAGAAGCTATTCCAACTAGTAGTGATGATCATTACATTTCTATTAAAATTGCTTAAAGAAGTCATTTTCCCGAGGTTTGGAGTCCCTAGATATTTAATGACTGGTAGTAGTTTACATTTCATTCATGGTGCTTTCCGTAAACTTCTTTCTAAATATGATGTCAACCATAGAATTGCATCTCCCTACCACCCTCAATCTAGTGGTCATGTTGAATTAAGCAATAGAGAAATAAAGTTAATTTTGCAAAAGACTGTCAATAGATCTAGAAAGAATTGGTCTAAAAAGCTTGATGATGCATTATGGGCTTATAGAACTACTTATAAAAATCTTATGGGCATGTCTCCATACAAAATGGTCCATGGAAAAGCATGCCATTTACCTCTTGAGTTAGAACATAAAGCATATTGGGCAATCAAGGAACTTAAATATGATTTTAAACTTGTCGGTGAAAAGAGGTTATTTGATATTAGCTCGCTAGATGAATGGAGAACACAAGCTTATGAAAATGTAAAGTTGTTTAAAGAAAATTTTAAAAGATGGCATGATAAAAGAATTCAAAAGCGGGAATTCAAAGTGGGTGAGTATGTACTATTGTACAATTCTCGTTTTAGATTTTTTGTAGGAATACTTCTCTCTAAATGGGAAGGACCGTATATCATCGAGGAAGTTTATCGTTCTGGAGCCATTATGGTCAATACCATCGAAGGCACTAATCCGAAGGTGGTCAATGGGCAAAGAATTAAGCATTATATCTTAGGTACACCTATATGTTGAAATTAACATTATTCAAACTATGACATCGGAGGAATACATAAGAGAAACCTTCCAAGACACTCCAGAACCCTGAAAGGGAAGATGTATGTGATACGGTAAGTAAACCGACTCCAAAAATTTCATAAACATATTTTCTCTTAGTTTTGGAATATTAGAAAAATAGAAAAAATAAGAAACACTCGAGGAGGCCACCCAGGTCCCCACGAGGCACCAGGGCGCACCCTGGTGGCTCGTGGGCCCCCCATGAGCCTTCCCGACTCCATTTCCTTCTGGAATACTTGTTTTGCAAGATGAAAATTCTTTATATATATATATATATATATATATATATATATATATATATATATATATATATTCCCAGACATTTTGACCACTGTACCGCAGGAATCTCCTATGTTCTTGTTTCATGTTGTTTTTCTGACAAATATGAAGGTATGTCGTCCCAATATTCAGATGGAAAAAACTATGTTTACCACTATGTTGCAAATCTAAGGATTTATGGAGACATAGACCCTATTTATTGGTCTACTAAGGAGGAGCAAGATGTTGATTTGAGGGGAACAAAAGACATGAGTTCGTAAGAGAATGAAGCCCCTCTACCTCAACAGGGGTGATGCATGTGGAATTCAAGAAATCGAGCCTCCCAAACACAACAAACGAATGTAAGCTTCAATTGATCCATTTTTTGTCTCCTATAGGAAAACGAGAAGGGTCTACGTGAGGAGGTATTGGAGCTTGAACGAGAAGTCAACAAACTGAAGGAGGAGAACTATGTCCTCAAGCAGAAGCTAAAGGACAAGCCCTCTACTTCATCACCACCATCATCACAGAAGAAAGAAACTTGAGTACACGGGTATGGGTACTCCCCTTGGGTTACAGAAAAAGGGCAAAGAGAACAGCCGTTTCTAGCGCCTATGCTAGTCTTCTCACCAGCACGGAGCTAAGGGCTTCCACTGGGCGCGGGCATAGTCATTGGGGGACAGTGTCGACGGCTAGCGCGGAGCATGGTGCTTCCACATGGATGTGGGTGGGAGAAAAAGGGCAAAGAGAACAGCCGTTTCTGGCGCCTATGCTAGTCTTCTCACCAGCACGGAGCTAAGGGCTTCCACTGGGCGTGGGCATAGTCATTGGGGGACAGTGTCGACGGGCACTCCCCTTGGGTTACAGAAAAAGGGCAATTACAGAAAAAGGGCAAAGAGAACAGCCGTTTCTGGCGCCTCCTCTGCGTGGCTCTGCGCACCAACCTAGCTGTTGCATTTGTCCATCGTCCATGGTCCTCTTGAATCGTTTAGTAAGTTATTATATCGGCGGTGCATCAGTGCATGTCAGAGATGCTTAGAGCAGAAACCTGAGCAGCAAAGATGGTTACGGACTGATAGCCGCATATGAACAGAGGCAGTAGTTTATAACCTAGATGATTGATTACAGATACAGCAGGTCGTTCAAAAGACAAGGCACTGACAACAAAAACAATATATTAACTTCAATACAAATCAAGATTAAGACGCAAGGATTACTGAAGACAAAATCTTCGATCAACCCCCATTCCAAGAAAACAAAGTGGACTATGATGTTCATATTTACACAGAAGTGCAGTGGAACTTTATCTGTAAGTGAAGTACCAACTTGATTGCAAAATTGATATTGAGTATATGATCAGATCCTTGATAAGAAAAGCCTCTTCTAATTCTGGAGAGTTGCATTTGTAGAACACAAAGCCCGCAAACATTGACAACATATGTAAGTTCATCCAGGAAAGAATGGCATCCATGCTCATGTCACAATTCATTTGGATATAATTGGGCATCTACATCAACCAAATAAAGTATTCCAATTTGTATTTGGATGAAAATAGAGTTTGCCCAGTGACAGAACCTAAAAAAACACATCCTAATGAAAACCCCTAAAAAACATATCCCAATGACAGAATCGAAGCCCGCCCGACCACCGAAATGCTTTACTCATATATTTGGTGCAGTACCAACCCCTAAAAAACATATCCCAATTGTCTGTTATTCAACTCTTACATATTTACTCTATACGATAAAAAAACTTATCAGCTTATAGTGAATAGGTAGAATATTATATTATTTTCTTGATGGATGGATACTTTTATTTTATCAATATGTCACATTTTCTACCTGCCGATCAATGTTCAATCGATTACCTTTACTCTTACTCTTGCTAAATATGAAAATGAGCTTCCCCTCTCCCAAAACTAAATAGTGACATGCTATAACGAAAACTTCTGGAAAACTAAAGATAGTGCATACAAACACACATCACCGACGTGGTGAGCTTCCCCTCTCCCCCATCTACCCTAGATCTGAAAATCCAAATGCATTTTGTGCGTTTTGGTTATACTCTGTTTCAGTTTGTACAAACCGCGTTTTCGTTAAACTCATGTCAACCCTACATCACCGTAAAAACACTTAGAATGAACAAACAAAATGTGAACACATATTGTATACAAATGAGGAGAACGATAAGAATAAAGGCTGAAAACTATGACACAAAGAAAATAAACATGCCTAGCGCAAGCACCAAAGGGAAGACAATGATATCAAGGAAGAGAAGCGACCTTAGAAAATAAAGAAGTGACATCATCTCTTCCAGCTTTCCAAAGTAGATGAGATCGCCAGGTGTGCCTGCATTGGTTTTGTATAGGTTAGCTGCAATCTGAGAGTATATGCAAGAAACCTATGATCAGGAGATATTCGATAACTCTCAATTTGCACATAACCTGAACAAGTTACAAAATGATCCACCGATAACTTTTCAGGATCAAGAAAATAAAATATCCTCATAGCAAGACATCGATGATAATAAGCAACAAGCATTGTTCAAAATTAACTGCAGAAAATACAATAATCAAACTATATTAAACTATACAGTTGAAGGTCACATGTGAATATGGATAAACTGGGTACTTCATTTCGTTTGGCATGTACTGGTAATATGACCTCAATACAAAGAAAAGAGTTAATTCAGACATAAACACAATTGTGTTTCATTGTGTAGATCATTTAGCTAGCAAAAAATATTTTACACCGTCATTCAACATCTTGCGGAGGTTCTTGCGGAAGAATTCAACAGCATGACGGTCAAAAACGGCCTCTCCCTTAAGCTCAAGAATGGTGCCTACTTTGCAAAAGATGAGAAAGTCCCTTGAGCCCAAACACGGTGCCTACTTCTCAAAAGATAAGAAACTCTCATGATAGCAAGTATAGTAAAAAGAAGTTACCTACCCCAAGATGAGCAACCCAGATACTCTAGTTCTTTACGTCAGGTTCAGAGACGTACACGGTACCATACTTTGCCGTACAATAGACAAGACAAAGATACTATCATTCTTTTTAAGATAAACAATTTGATCCCATCGCTTCCAAGTCCTCCAATCTTTATTTGTTCTGCAGTTTTCTTGTCAGCGTTACTGCCATGAACAAAGCTTCTTTCTCAAACTGCGAAATCTGAATGTTCCTGCAAAACGGTACACAGAAATTAAATACACACAGAACTTAGTGAATTTGTTGGCATGTCCATACTGGTACGACTGCCTGACATACAGCAACAGTACCATCAGACACTCATAACCTGTCCTGACAGCTCTAGAATCATGGTGTCCACTATGATAATAAACGCAACAAAATACTCTACATATAGAGCCGCTAGATAACAGCAACGAAACTGCGGACCTTTCTAACGTACAGAAAAACACACAAGACAAACAGATCGCTCCACATCCAAGCAAACACAACCATCTAAAACCTTGCTCGTAGTCAAGTGGTAGATCATAGTACTGTAACAATGTACATTGTTCAACTCGTAGCAAACAGCAGAGCATGCATCAGGAGCACTTCCATGCACTATATATAAAAAAAAGGGCAACTTGGTGCATGTAGCTCCCGCTTGCGCAGGGTCCAGGAAAGGGTCCGACCACTTTGGGTCTATAGTACGCAGCCTTTCCCTACATTTCTGTAAGAGGCTGTTTCCAGGACTTCCATTGATATTTTTATATATAGTGCACTTCCATGCACTATATATAAAAATATCAAAACTATGTCACGGTTGCATGTGGTTGGATTAGAGCTGACCATATTGTCCATAGTTTCATTGGACCAGATGCACGTCTTGAACTGCTCCACATGCCACTCCACCTTGTTCCCTTTCTGGTTAGCACTCCCATTTTGTAAACCTGTGGAAAAAACATAGAAAAGATTCAGAGAAATCACCCAATCGAAAGGGAACAAATAGTACAGGCTTTGTTCTAGCCCCTAATAACATATAAGTAGTTTAATACTATTTTTAGCCACTGAGACAGAGGTAAATTAATTCGCCATACATCAGATCAGCTCGATCATGTGCGAATTGACCACAATACTTAAGAAATGGCCAGCCACAACACCGAGTCGTCCATTCAACTTAGAATTACAGAAGAAATAACCATGAAACGATCTAGCCGCCAATGAAGAAAGAAACAATCATTTTGTCTATGATCTGCTAAATGCTGTGATTTGTGAGAAAAGAAACGAAAATCTAAGGGCACCATATGGACGAAGCATAAAAGCAACCACCTGATGAGCGTGAAGGAAGTGACTAGCCACGAATCTGAAAACAGTACAGAAACGTTCCTGCATATACACACAAGCAAAGAGCATATACACACGATAGATGGATCAACCTCGGCGTACAGTGAACAACTCCTGCCAATGCTTCTAGTGTGATACCTGCTAAACATCAGTGCCTGATATATTTGATTTGTAGCTAAAGCATCCAGGTTAAGTAAAAGTAAACCAAGCTTCAGAAAGACATGGACAATGAATAAAAGTTCACAGCATACAAGAGTGCCCCGAGATGGACAACTGGACAGATATTAAAACTGGCAACCAGTGCATCCCAAATGCAAGGATGATTCAACACTAAATTTATTTACATTAAGGTCACAGTAAACAAAACAAAATATTACCATGCTAGATTCAGAACTGTTGGTGTCATAGCAGACATCTTGCATCACTTTGGCTAAGTGCCTACGGAAAAACAGAGGTAATATTGCATAACTTTGGCTAAGTGCCTACGGAAATAGGGATATATATCGTACTGCTCTAACCTTAATTGCATGAAGTGTGCTATCTGAATATCAGACAAAATAACAGTATGGCTTTGGTTCTGCAAAAAATAAACATGATTTTATCAACTACTCCCTCTGTAAATTAATATAAGAGCGTTTAGATTACTATTTTAGTATTCTAAACACTCTTATATTAGTTTACGGAGGGAGTACCAGATAAAATTCAGACAACCAACTAACAAAGTGCTGGAAAAAAAATCAAAAATAAAACCATGGAACAGAAAGTGCATTTGAGGGAGTAACCTTGAAGTTGAGCAGCCCGACGGGCCGGAGGACAGAAACACGAACAAAATGACCGATCGATGAACGTCCAGAAATTGCATGGTCACCTCAGACCCACCTGCGAACACAGAGCAACCGACCAGTCGAACAGCAACGGACAAGAAATTGGCCAGGCAAAGAGAAAACAAGTCACCTGGTGGGGATCTAAAGCGGAAGGGGTCTTCTTCTTCTCCAAGGGAATAGGCCCAGGAGGGTGTTCCGTTGGCCGGCAGCCGGTAGTAGTCCTCTCCGAGCGGAGCCCCAAAAACAGCAGCTGCGCTTCAGGAGGGGGGAGAGCGCAAGTGGCCCGGGCGTGGCCATGAAAGACCCCGAAATTGAGCCTAGGTTGACCGGCCCCTGCCCACCTTCCCTGATTTTCCCTCTTCGCCACAGGTTTCGCCTCCATCGTCGACGAGAACGTCGTCGCACAGCTTGCGTGCCGGAGGGGGGAGTCATGAGCGGCGGCTAGAAAGCGAGGAGGGATCATTGGGGGAGCGCTGTGGCGAGGATGGGAGGATCGGGGCGGCGCGGGTGGGAGGGACGAAGAGGAAGGGACGTTGCTTGCGATGGAAGGTTGCGTGCGAAGAGGCCGGGTGGATCTGAGGAAGGTGTTATCCAATTGCGTGCGTGAGATGCGTTTTCTTTTTTACGTCGTTGTTTTTCGCTTGGAACTGTAGATTTCGACGTGGCAGGGCTCACCGAGCGCCCCTTGCGCGACCGTTAAAGGGTTGTATTTTTCTCGAGCGTTGTCAGCCTGCCTGAATCTCAGGAGCGGCCGGTGCCGGGCAGTCCAAGAAATAGATCCGTCTCCACATCCACCATCTGCTGGCCCTGCTCCTCCAGGGTCACTGGAGCAGGGAGCGCCGCCAAGGTTCGCCGGAGCAGGGAGCGCCGCCAAGGTCGCCGGAGCAGGGGGCGCCGCCGCCTCCGACGCAAGGTGCTGTTCCTTCTGGCACTGCACAGCAACAGCAACAGCAACAACAACAACAACAACAACTAACTCATGTATGTAGTCTCGAGGTTTCCGCTGCACAGGGTTTATATTATATCTATAGGCCGTCCGCATCCATTGCCTGCCGCTGCTTGCAACTCCATTGCCAGCTTATTCTGGGCATTTTTCTCGAGCGTTGTCAGCCTGCCTGTATCTCAGGAGCGGCCGGTGCCGGGCAGTCCAAGAAATAGATCCGTCTCCACATCCACCATCTGCTGGCCCTGCTCCTCCAGGGTCACTGGAGCAGGGAGCGCCGCCAAGGTCGCCGGAGCAGGGGGCGCCGCCGCCTCCGACGCAAGGTGCTGTTCCTTCTGGCACTGCACAGTTAACCAGGGCAGCAGATCAGAGGATGCATCAAGGATAGGATGGGTGATCTCTGCTGGGAACGGGATGGACATAGGATATCACGCGAGGAACGCGTTCAGGGTAATGGTAAAGTTTGGCCGTTTCATTCCACCAGGCAGCAATTTGACTGTCCATCCATCTTTACCTGGCTATATAGTTCTTCATTGTGCTGCCGCAACGTCATCTCCTGCTCCATCCATGTCCATGTCACAAAATCAGCGCCATGTCAGGAACTCTGTCTATGCACACTCTCTATTGTTTCAGGTTTTTTTGGGGTAGCGAGGTTACCTTCTGCCTCAACGTAGAGAGCTGCTCTTCAAACCGCCGAGTCTGCCATGAAAAATAATTAAGCGGCATTACATGGTCGTGTAAGCTTATGTGCATGGATAGATGCATTATAACTACTCTTCCATACTGTGCTAACCTTCATTGCCCTGATGCCTAGAAGGCTTTTTTCAATTTTGACCTCTAAGCTTTGCAGTTCTTCAATAGAGCATTCTTCCAAATTTTGACCCAAAAGTTTGCTGCATCTCAGTGATACCAGATGGTGACAACTCAGTTTTGGCTAGTTACATGGATAGCAGTCTCTTGGAAAACCGAAGTGGTTACCTTTTGCAAGCTTCAAGAGCATCAAGCTTCTTTGACAAGCCCTCAGCATCAACTTTTATTTTCTGCAGTTGAGATCACAAGGATAATACCTGACCTAAGTTAGAACTATGTCTTATCAAACATGAAATAACTGCTAGAATGTACTACCGGATCATCTTTTTTTAAACTCAGTTTTGGCTAGTTAGAACTATGTCTAATTGAACTGTGCTGCTTTAGTCCATGATGGTTTTCACATTTCAGTAGCACCATCATCAGCTGGGAAATGGTTGCAAACCAAATCGAGCATAGCTTACTCTCTCAGTTAATACACCATATCTCACCACTTAGCTACATAAGTATCTCCAAAGTGAAATTATGTAACCAAATGTGAAGTAAGCACATCAAGCAGAACTATGTACCTCCATATCTTGCTGTACCGTCTGTCTGCTCATATTATCCTTTGTGACTGTCTTATAACGTTCAATTGTGTTCTTCATGCTGAATTGGAATTTAAAATGTAAATTATACATGATATAGTAACAACTGTTAATTTAGACAAGCACAAGGCATTAAATATGTAATACTGACGTAAAAAATGATGTTGTGTTTCCCTTCATTGGTGTCATAAATATAAAGTAAAGAGCGTGTGAAACCGTTCTACACCTCATGAGGGGTTTTCACATTGTCTATCTTGCTGTGATGATCTTGACAGAAGAAGAGGAAGAAGAGGAAGAAGAAGAAGAAGAAGAAGAGGAGGAAGAAGAAGAAGAAGAAGAAGAAAGAAGAAGAAGAAGATAGATAATGTACTTGTTATTATAAAAAATTAGAATCACAACCAAAAGAATCAAAGAAAACAAAAAATAAATAAACCAAAGAAACAAATGCAAAAAGAATGAAAAATCCAGAGAACAAAAATGAAAAGAAACCAGAGAAGACCGAATAAAAAAGAAGAAACAAACAAAGAAAAGAAAAACAGCCACCCGTAAAACTAGAGAAAGGAACAAAGAAAACCGAGTGAAAACTAAAAGCCCAAAAAACAACGAAAAAACGGCTCTTTTCTCTATAAGTAGGTTGCTAGGTTTGCTGCACACCATCAACAAGACAAGGATGTAGATGCATTCAACAAGAGTCGCTACCATCTCGCTTAATGCGAGACATAGCTCTCCACGACCATTTTGTAAATGCATTCACGAGAGTTGCTACCATCTTGCTTAATGTGAGACATAGCTCTTGCACGTGTTACGAAAAAAGCTCTCACGCATCGAGCTAGACGATGCACTTGCATCAGGGCAACCTCTAGTGGGCCAACTCTGTGGCTTCGTTCGCTGATTTTATTTATTTTCCTTTGAAAAATTTCCTTATATTTTGGTAATATTATAGATACATGTATTTCATATACTAATTTAATAAAATTTTAAAAAGTGTTTATCATACATTTTAAAAAGTGTTGATGAAATGTAAGAGAGCATTGTTCAGAAATGCAGAAACGTTTTTTTTTGAATTATAACAGCATTTTAAAAATGCTCATGCATTCAAAAATATTTTCATATATTTGTTAGAAAATGTGTATTCAATGGATAAATAATGTTTTCTTTGTTTAGAAAAAAATCTAACATTTAAAACATCTTCAACGCATATTATTTTTGTGTATTACTCCCTCAATATATATGCCTTAATGCTCTAACATGTGCTCAAGGTTAGCCTCAAAAAACACATTAGGACTATTTATTATTGGAGAGAGGGAGCACGTGTCATGTATAATAGCATATACTCAGCCGCATATTATTTCTACTCCTAATGGACGAATTGGTTGAATAGTCCCCCCCACTTTCAACCGGTTTATTTTCAACCGGTTTATTTTCAACCGGTTTTTCTTCGTCCCACCTCCCACCAGCCCCTCCCACCGGTTTTTCTCTTTTCTCGTCTGACCGGCAATACCCAACGTATTTATGGTAATCAATCATAATTAATCCACGTATATTAATTATCAATCCAGGTATGGTAAGGTCATAACTCAGAAAATTTTGAATATGTCAATTATATGGTAATAAATTTAAATTACCCCAAAGGCTATCAATCCAGATATGGTAAGGCCATAACTCGGAAAATATCGAATATGGTAATAAATTTAAATTACCACCAGGTATGGTAAGGCTATCCACGTATAGTAATAAATCATATAGTAATAAATCATAATTAATCCACGTATAGTAATAAATCAATCTAGGTATGGTAAGGTCATAACTCAGGAAATTTTGAATATGGTAATAAATTTAAATTACCCCAAAGGCTATCAATCCAGGTATGGTAAGGCCAAAAATCGGGAAATATCGAATATGGTAATAAATTTAAATTACCCCAAAGGCTACCAATCCAGGTATAGTAAGGCCATAACTCGGGAAATATCGAATATGGTAATAAATTTAAATTACCACTAGGTATGGTAAGGCTATCCACGTATAGTAATAAATCATATAGTAATAAATCATAATTAATCCACGTATAGTAATAAATCAATCCAGGTATGGTAAGACCATAACTCAGGAAATATCGAATATGGTAATAAATCAGCGATTCGTCCGCATTACTAGCTCATCCGATAAATCAGCGATCGAGTAATTAAACCGTGCAGTTATTAGTACTCCCTCCGTATATGGAAGGAACCACCAGAGTATTCCATAGATTAGCCACAGGATTTTGGCAATCTCGCTGTGGCATCTCAAATTTTGGAAATCACGCGCCGGCATACGCCGCCGTGCCCCCCCTGCAACCACCGCCGGAGTCGGAGGCGAACGCGATCGCAATCGCGACGTGTATATATATACAAGGACGTAGTACGTGCACAAGGGCCTGCAAGCAAACCCCAGTGCTCCTGATCACCATGCATTTCTTCCAGGTCGTCATGGCGTGGATGTTCCCGTGCGCCGTGTGGGCGGCGATGGCGTCGGCCGTGGCGACGGCAGCGACCACGGACGGCGCTTCGAGCGTTGAGCAGGGCAGCTCCTCGTCGCCGGCGTTCGGCCCTGGCGACGCTGAGGTGGCCTCTGACCCGGGCTCCTCCCCGGCGTCGAGGTCCTCCACCTCCTCCTCCTTGCTCGGCGCCCGAAGCAGCTCGTCGAACAGCGCGCGCGCTCACCGGTGAGGGAGGGCGGTGACACGGCCGCACGGAAGGGCCACGCGCTAAGGCGGTGCCTGCACAGGTTCGCCATAAATCTGCAGCGCGCCGGTGCTGCGGACGAGCGGTCAGACGGGTGCGGGAGACGGAAGGGCCGGGCGACGAAGCCGGACGGGAGGGTCGCCGCCGGCGAGGACGGCACCGCCCGGGCGAGGGAGGAGGCCGTCGTGAGCGCAATCGCCTACTGCAAGGAGTCGAGCCGGCAGCGCTGCAGGCCGCCGTTGGCTCCCTCGCCCAGCTTGGACGGCTGGCTCCTCGTTCGTCTGGAGGAGGAGATCGGCACCAGCGCCACGAGCGCCGTCTCGCCCTGCGAATGCGAGGCGCAGGGCACCTCAAGCGCCGCCGCCCCCCACCACGGCCACGCGGCCTGCGACGGTACGTGTTGTCAACCGATCCGTCGATCGATCTGCTCTGCTGCACCCGTGCACGTCTAAATCGTCGTTGATCTCCTTCGTGCAGCAGAATGCGGCGGCGGCAGGCCGTCGACGGTGGAAACTCGGCGAGGTCCAGCCGGGGAGATGGAAAAGGGTGACGCTATCGACGGGCTTGACGGGGACGTCCTTAGGATAACGAGTTACTTCGCCGCCAAATATGTGCGCGCGGTGCGCCATTGAAGAATAGCTCGGGGTCCGTCTCACATGAGGCGAAGAAAACAGTTTTTCGTAATCTAGAGGACCTTGTCTTACGTACCTTCGATCTTGTATGATCCGTCCATATCAGTGTGCGAGTAGTAGTAATATGATTGTAGTAAGATCTGTCCATATCAATTGTCGATCTTATTCTTATATGATATGATGGCTTGCAGCGTTCCTAAGATCTAACGAGAATCTCCTGGAGTTAACGACACAATCGTTCGATTGTTTCTGAATCAGACTGCAATTTTGAAGCTTAATTGGCAAAGGAGTTAAGATATAGACAATCCTATTTATTCGAACTAGCTTTGCTGAATCGAAAGAAAAGAGACAACTTGGATTCAATCAAAAGAAATTAGAAGATTTTAGTACTGGCATGTATTCACCTCAATCACTATATGCTCTGTTTGTACTCTACACATGAGGAATATATTCACCTTTAACTTCTTTTTTTTGCGGAAATAAGACTTTCATTCATCAACCACGGTCATTACACTCCAGATTTTACATAGAGCGTGAATTCCATCCGGTGCATGCCCATGCACTGTTGAATTATTAAATGAGTATAAAGTTGGTCTTTTTTTTAACTACTACACTCCAGATTCTCGAGCATGGAGATAGGCGAGTTGTAGACCAAGAGCTGGTACAGATATAGGCGAGTTGTAGACAAGAGCTGGTGGGCAGCAAGAAACGCATGCACACCAAAGAACAAATCTGAGTCACATGCCTACTTCTATTGGTTTCTACAAAGAGCGGCTAGCTTATATCTTAGACCAGTCGGTCACTGTCGAGGTCGCCAAGGTGATCTTACAGCACCGCCGTGGGGATTTCTCATATGATTTTATGTAGGCAAGCCGCAAGCGGTGGTGGTGATTGGCTGGGTGGTGTCGCTGCCTTGGGAAGAGACGAAGTGATGGTAAAAGTAAGCAGGATCCGATGATTCTTCCATGGGGATAGCCAAAGTCAAGATGTCGACTACAGACTCGTCGCAGACTTGTAGTGAACCTGGATGCGGCGAGCCTGATTTGTGGATCGATGGCGGGTCTTGACTTTGTTAGGCTGGGATTGGATGGTTGTGGAGGATGGTGTGCTTGGTTGGGTTCCCGTGGAAGAATGTGGCCTCCTCGTGGATCTGGTCATGCCCATCCTAGAGAACATTGTGTCCCTAGCTCTCTCGAGGAGCAAGGACAGTGCAAGCGGCAGCAGGGGATAGGGGTAGATGTGGGGAGGGATGTCGGCGGCTGCTCGAGGTCATCATGATGAAACCTTTGACGTCCCATCTTTATCAATGGAAGTGGAAGAGCACGAAGTCGAGATTGGATAGGAGTTTGAGTTCTTTTTGGCACCGATCGGTTCCCCACTTTAGAGATGTATTTTTTTTTGCGTGCGAGCAAACAGTGGGTTGATTCTAAAAGGGATAGGCACTTTTCAACAGAAGTGCATGACGGACCAAAAATATGACCTCATTTTATTCGTTTGATAGATATCGTATTATTCGTTGTTGTTCATTCGGTGAAATTTCCTAATATTTGATTGTTATGTTTCTAATTAGAGCACCCCATAATCACCCAATATGAGGGGATGATAAATGAAAAATACTGATTATAAATTTTGAAGAGCTCGTGGCAACACACGGGCGTTATACTAGTAGCATATAAGGTATCATGTCCTATTTATTTTTCAATTATCTGAACAAATTTTGAAAAACATGAGAAAACAAATAATAGAGGGAGCATGCAATTTTTGAGACTGCCTTTGACTATTGATAAGATTAATAGTATATGAGATGTATAGTGTGAAAGTTGTATCACTGGAAGCTCCTTTCATGTAAGAATTTGATGGCATGCTTTGTGTAAGTTGCATGTTTCATATATTATTACTCTAACATGTGTTCAAGGTTAGCCTCAAAAAACATATTAGGACCATTTATTATTGGAGAGAGGGAGCACGTGTCATGTATAATAGCATATACTCAGCCGCATATTATAGCGTATAAGGTATCATGTACTATTTGTTTTTCAATTATCTGAACAATTTTTGAAAAATGTGAGAAAAAAATTAAAATCCCAACCATTTTTTGAAAAAAAACATGAACAAAAAAATGGAACTCCGAATATAAATGGTGAGCATTTTTTTAAACACGATCAAAATTTCTAATTGAGTTTTTTTAGTTCCTTTTTTTGGTAAAAAGTGAAAAAATTCAAATTTTTAACGTGTTCTAAAAGCATGAACAAAAAACTGATAATAATCCATACATTTATGCAATTTCAAACAAAATTTTAAAGATTTAAACCTTTTTTGAAAATGAATAATTTTCTAAATTTTGTTCATTTTATAAACAAAATCAAAACATTAAAATTTCAGACTACTTTTGGGGAAAGCAAGCATCCTTTGTAGATTTCAAACAAATTATTAAGATTTGAACTTTTTTCAAGAAATGTTTTCTTAGGAATTCAACACTTTTTAAGTATGAATAAGTTTTAAATACCAAACATTTTTTAAAACCAAACAATTTTTGTAATTTCGAATAATTTTTTTAAGATCTAATATTTTTTGAAATTTGAATTTAGGAAGAAACAAAAAAAATTATAATAGCCAGTAAAAGAAACAATAATACCGGTTCAAGAACCTTCTAGATGGTTTACAAAATAGGTAAAAATTGGCCGGGAGTTCCCAAAACCGGAAGGAAAAGCCCAATGGCTAGATAGGGTCAACCGTTTCTGTGCGAATCGGTGACACTTTGGACATAGTACAGACACAGACGCTCATACAAATATACACTCATTCCTATGAACGCACGCACACACATTCTCCTCTATATGAGCATCTTTAAGAGACTGAGTCAGCATATCATCATGAGATTACGCCTTTGTAGTCGACGATGACATCCTCTTGCACTAAACACACGTCATCGAAAGGCCTGGACTAAATTCAAAAAATTATGAGCACCGGTGTATAGGACTTAAACCCCGATGGGTTAGTGAGAATAGGGTTTTCTATTTTATTTCATTTTTGAGAGAAAGAATGTGGTTTTGTAGAATGCGAATCGCTGCCGCTTGGGTTCACAAGAGGCCGCTGGCTGGTTCTGACAGTTAGGCCCATTTCCAAATTTTGGCCCAGCTTTTCTATCCTCATCGCTTCCGTCGTTTTTTTTTACTAAAAATAAGTTTCATCGTTTTGTTCAGAAAAGGTAAATCGATCCTCCTGGAACACGTACGCGTGCACACTCCGGTGATAGGTTCGAAACGTCGGCAATAGAAAGCCGTACCGATCTCAAGCCCTTCACATTTCCTACTCGCAGAGTGAGGTGGAACACGAAACGAGGAGCTGCTTTCCTCTGCGCGCTCGACGCATTTCGTCGCCGACCATGAAAGCGCAGAGGGAGCTGGCAACCAGACGCAAAATCCAAACGTCGCTTCGCCCCACGCAACACCTCCGTCGCGCGCCCAAGAGGTGGCCTGCTCCTGCTCCTGCTCCTTCGCCTGCGTGCCACCATAAATATCCTTTCGCCCCCCTACGCGACCTTCTTCAGAGGATCGATGGCGGACGCTCCATTTTTCTCGTCACAACCAAAGCCCGGGGAAACAACAACAACAGCAACAACAACAACAACGACTAACTCATGTATGTAGTCTCGAGGTTTCCGCTGCACAGGGTTTATATTATATCTATAGGCCGTCCGCATCCATTGCCTGCCGCTGCTTGCAACTCCATTGCCAGCTTATTCTGGGCATTTTTCTCGAGCGTTGTCAGCCTGCCTGAATCTCAGGAGCGGCCGGTGCCGGGCAGTCCAAGAAATAGATCCGTCTCCACATCCACCATCTGCTGGCCCTGCTCCTCCAGGGTCACTGGAGCAGGGAGCGCCGCCAAGGTCGCCGGAGCAGGGGGCGCCGCCGCCTCCGACGCAAGGTGCTGTTCCTTCTGGCACTGCACAGTTAACCAGGGCAGCAGATCAGAGGATGCATCAAGGATAGGATGGGTGATCTCTGCTGGGAACGGGATGGACATAGGATATCACGCGAGGAACGCGTTCAGGGTAATGGTAAAGTTTGGCCGTTTCATTCCACCAGGCAGCAATTTGACTGTCCATCCATCTTTACCTGGCTATATAGTTCTTCATTGTGCTGCCGCAACGTCATCTCCTGCTCCATCCATGTCCATGTCACAAAATCAGCGCCATGTCAGGAACTCTGTCTATGCACACTCTCTATTGTTTCAGGTTTTTTTGGGGTAGCGAGGTTACCTTCTGCCTCAACGTAGAGAGCTGCTCTTCAAACCGCCGAGTCTGCCATGAAAAATAATTAAGCGGCATTACATGGTCGTGTAAGCTTATGTGCATGGATAGATGCATTATAACTACTCTTCCATACTGTGCTAACCTTCATTGCCCTGATGCCTAGAAGGCTTTTTTCAATTTTGACCTCTAAGCTTTGCAGTTCTTCAATAGAGCATTCTTCCAAATTTTGACCCAAAAGTTTGCTGCATCTCAGTGATACCAGACGGTGACAACTCAGTTTTGGCTAGTTACATGGATAGCAGTCTCTTGAAAACCGAAGTGGTTACCTTTTGCAAGCTTCAAGAGCATCAAGCTTCTTTGACAAGCCCTCAGCATCAGCTTTTATTTTCTGCAGTTGAGATCACACGGATAATACCTGACCTAAGTTAGAACTATGTCTTATCAAACATGAAATAACTGCTAGAATGTACTACCGTATCATCTTTTTTTAAACTCAGTTTTGGCTTAGTTAGAACTATGTCTAATTGAACTGTGCTGCTTTAGTCCATTATGGTTTTCACATTTCAGTAGCACCATCATCAGCTGGGAAATGGTTGCAAACCAAATCGAGCATAGCTTACTCTCTCAGTTAATACACCATATCTCACCATTTAGCTACATAAGTATCTCCAAATTGAAATTATGTAACCAAATGTGAAGTAAGCACATCAAGCAGAACTATGTACCTCCATATCTTGCTGTACCGTCTGTCTGCTCATATTATCCTTTGTGACTGTCTTATAACGTTCAATTGTGTTCTTCATGCTGAATTAGAATTTAAAATGTAAATTATACATGATATAGTAACAACTGTTAATTGAGACAAGCACAAGGCATTAAATATGTAATACTGACGTAAAAAATGATGTTGTGTTTCCCTTCATTGGTGTCATAAATATGAAGTAAAGAGCGTGCGAAACCGTTCTACACCTCATGAGGGGTTTTCACCTTATCTATCTTGCTGTGATGATCTTGATAGAAATACAATACAGTACTTATGAAAGACAGAGTTGAACATCAACTATTTATCTACCTATTATCTTTTGGATATATGCAATAAGTTGGTACCCCTATATAATATGTAGTAGCCTAGAACTTGTGTAGAATTAAGTGTATGTCTTGACAAAAACACAACGGCTGTGTTATATATTAATTCAAACCTCATGGGCTTATGATTCACTGAGCTTATTTGTGCACCTTATCTTTGAGTGAGTATTCAAAATAATGTTAGTCTGTTTGATTTGCATTCTTCAGCAATCATTGTGTACCTGTCCAACTGCCGGGTAAGCCAGTCCAGTCTTTGGGCAAGCTGAGAAAAGGTAGTGCAAATGTACAACACGATGGTCTTGATTGCAAGGGTATACTTTAGGGTTAGTCAGTTGTCAATTCCAGAATAATTTAGTTATCCCACTATACATAGTAGAGTCGTTCCTGTAGGACGAATACTTCTATCGACTAGTGTGATGCACCTTTAGCCCAGCCTCAACACTATGGTTTTGGTCGTCCCTGATAAAATTTTCCAGCATAAATTTCTGAAAACAATAATGTTCTACAGAATTCAGTTTGAATTGCAGAAAATTCACCACAGTTTTAAGGCCTCATGTTCTTTCAAAATAACAAAACTGCCACATAATTATGTCCTTGCAGGAAATACGAAAATATTTTACATAGTTGTGGTTTGGTCATAATTCTTACAATAAAACCTATATGGTTTGGAAAATCAAAATTAAACTTTATTCCTACAAAAAAGGAAATTTTTGACATAGTAGCATGTCCTTGCAAGAAACTAGAAAAATATACAACGTAGCTGTGATTTGATCATAGTGCTCACAATAAAACTGTAGGTTTTACTTAAAATTTAGTCTTTGAAAAAAAGAATTTTTTTGACATAGTATGAGCATTGGTTTTGCCAGAATTTTAAGCTTGAATCTTTAGGTTTGTTTCCAATGCGTAGTTGTAGTAGAAGAAATTGCACTTGAACACTCTAAACTGTCATCGCTTTGTCACTTAGCTTCCTTATTTTACCTCACCTAAGCATTCATGACTTGTCTCCATAGTCATATTGCTCTTACACTGTTAGGCTAACAGATATATTGAGGGGTGAATCTGCGAAGTGGACATAGTAAGCAGTTCAAACACAATTTTCTCTTGTAATAGTACTTCTTGTGATGAGAGGTATTGCACAGGTGTGCAAAACATAATGGTGTGATGAAATTGGTAGGAGTATGCAAGTTATATTTCCATGGGACAAATGTCAGTATATATACACAGACAAGCATGGAAAATATGCATAAAATCCCTGATAGAACGGGGATACTGAGGGGTTAATCTGAGAAGGTGGACATAGTTAGTGAAATGTTGAGGGGTGGATCTGAGAAGGTGGACATAGTAAGTTCCAACGCAATTTTCTCTTGTAATAGTACTTCTATAATGAGAGGTATTGCACAAGTGTGCATCATGGTGCGATGAAACCAGTAGGAGTATCAAGTTGTATTACTCAAAGTCATCACCAATGATGATCATTTCATCGACATCGAGAAGAAGAGCCCAACCATGGGAGGAAAGGCAGAAAAGAGCGGAAGTTCATGATTGCTCTTTGAAAAACCAGTAGCAGTGATCGCTAAGGATAAGAGGTCAGCTCAGGCACGAGGAACTTGCTTAAGGCCATATTTAGGGCGACGAAGACAACACAACATGCCATTAGGAAATACGTAGGTGGTGAATGCATGTAGATCTACTCATGCAACTGAATGTTAAGAAAGACATTATTGGACATCATGTTGAGGGACAGACTTGTGGCCAACGTAAACCACAATGAGAAGGGTGCAAAAACAGTGGTCATGTGAATCACATGAGCAAATGTCTCATTTTAGTCATGATCATGCACCTACTAAAAGTCAGTCATAAAATGAGCCTTGTATAGCTCATGAGAACCACTAGAGTGAATCTTAATCTTGTAGACCCACTCACTAGTGCTGGGAAGTGCACGAGGAGGAAGGGAAACAAGATCCCCCACATCCCAGTGCTTTCAAGCAGGAATCTCCTCTACCATCATATGAGACCATTCGGGAGGAACAACATCACCATAAGAAAACTTGGCTCGAGATGAGCGGCGACAGAAAAATCGTAGCAATCAATGACCCAAAGCAGGCCGGAGGGCATGGAAACCATGGGCAAGAGGCGGCGGTGCATCACCAGCAAAGGATGATGAAGCGGTCAAGGAAGATAGCACATCAACAAAAGATGGCTCATTGGAAGGTAGAACGTCATGAGAAGGCAATGTGTCAGAGAGGAAAGGAAGGCGTGTCAAGAGAAACGGGGCAACAAGCAGACAACGGTCCTAGTGAAGGATAGGAGGGGGACCACCGGGGAGAGTCAAGAGACGAATGAGCTAGGGAAGCCTCAAGTGACAAACGAAATGGGGATGTTAGCGGGTCAACAGAAGTACATGCATACATAGTGGGATGGATGGACGAGGGCAATACAATAGCTACAGGTGTCTCAAGAAAAGCCAAGAAGAAATATCTTCAATAGACGAGGCCGAAGGAGAAGACGGACACCGATAGAAAGTGTTGAAGTGTATATGTGGATTACCTACCCCTTTTTGCCAATCTAGAATTTTGGTTCCGTTGGCTAGTACATGAAGCTTAACATGGTATCAGAGCCCAAGGTATTCAGTTCAAGTCCTGACTTTCACAATTTATCCAAAAATTGTTGTTCCCTCCTTTGTGTCCACGTATTGGCCTCTTGAGCCATACCTTCGAGTCTACCACCCACGTGGACTTTCCGCGTTACACATGAAAGGGGTGTTGACGTGTGTATGTGGATTGCCTAGCCCTTTCCACCAGCTCAAACTTTTGGTTGCATTGCATAGTCCATGAAGCTCAACAAAAGGAACAACACTCATCACAAGCCACTCACCGAAAAACCAGTAGCGAACCTGCAAAGGCAGAAGCACTTGAACCAGACATGAGGGGCTGGCCATATAGAGAGCGGCAACGATGGTGGACCATGCCATTAGTAACAGAATACCTTGGTGGTGGCTGCATGTAGACCTCTCGACGCTAGTTGACATCAAGCTTAGATGCAAACCAGTGGCAGAAAAAAGCAATAGTAGGGTGCAAATAGTGGCCATGTGGTCCATTTGGAGGAAATGTCCCATCGTAATCACAACCATACTCATGTAGAAAGCCACCACAACATCTCCTCCTAATGTCTATTTGACAAAGGTAACACAATTGACCCCTTCAGGTCATTACCGACTTCTGCGGCCATAGTAGGATTAAGGTCAGAAGGAGCGGAACTAGGTATTATGTTTGTAGATAGCCATTACTCACATGAAATGTGCTTCTCTTAAGACACCAAAGTGTCCCACACATTGAGGCCTATCAATTCACACCTAGTTCTATCTACTCTATGTGCAGCAAGGGGGTTAGATGTTTCCAACCACATCGATGGATTAGACACCTCCAATCCCAAAATTTCATAACATAAAGAAAGCATGCATAAGAGAGCACAACTACAATCTAATTTTATATACAATATCAACCTCAACCTAGAACCAACAATGCATTAAAAGGGTCTCAAGCTTACGACCCATCATATGATGATGTCGGTGGTGGCGCTGACCATATGGTCATGCCCGCCGTGTATGACAACCGCCCCTCTTAGTTTTTTCTCCTTGTTCCTCCTTCAAGGACGTAAATCGATATTAGAGATGGATGGTGAGACACAACCCCCAAATTCCTTTGGATGTGATTTAGAGGGGGGGTGATGAGTTGCTAGTTGGATTAGGGTTAGTTATCACTTGGAGATGGTATAAAGAACAAGTTAATCCACTTCATAGTTGATCCTCCTCCCCTCTTTTGATCGAAGTGTTCGAAGGTGAATAGAACTCTCCCAATTTCTTAATTAACTTGTCAATAATCAAAAAAAACAAACCATGCCCAAATAAGTGCTAAAATATAAAAGTTACGGCAAATTCCATGACTTCAATGTGTGTAATACGATCGTGGGTATGACCTTGGTAGTCGTAACGTAGGTTGGCTTCATAGTGTGGGTTTTAGTATTTCGTGGCCAATTGCTAATGGATTCTGATGGAGGTCATCTTGGACTCCTTGGATTGATACGACGAGCCTCGTAATTTCCATGTGTTGGATATATAGTGCTATTGCATTTGGTGATCATAACTTCAATGGAAATTATCTCAATTTGTTGTCACTCATGTGACAAGTCCATGGGAGATAAAGTCCACTAAACTACCAAGCACGAAGGAAACATACTAAAAAAACAATAGGTTCCTAATGTGGTTGTTTGACCCTTAGTAAAAAGAAAGAAAGAAAGCACGTACAATGACATTGCGGTCAGGCTACGTCGGCACCACTCGTTGCTAAAAGATGAGGCGCATCTTTTAGCTCGATCCCCTGCAGTGCGCTCAAACATTGCCGTCGTGTTTGTCTTATGGAGGCGCTTTCTTATATACATGTTGAGGGACTGGGATTCGTGGTGTTGGTTTACTTGAGGTTCCTCTTTGCTTGCTGCTTGATCCCCTACTATGTCAATCTGTTGCACCCACTCTTTCTTGCTCCAATGCTCCGTTGTGCCTCTGCACTCCTCCTGGTGGTGAGGGTTGCTTTGATACTCACCGCGGTTACTGCAACAAGGATGGTCATCCCGTTTCTGATTACTTCTAAGTGGCACATGCATAACGAGGGGTGCACATCTTCTGGGACTCGTGCTTTTAGTTCGACATACTTAGCCACCGCTTTGACTAAGTGATATATTGTGAGGTTAAGTGTCTGCTTGCCGCTTTAGGTTTTGTGACTGATGCTTCTAGCATTGAGCGACCACCGCCTACACAGCCAGGTACATCCGAGTGGGTTCTAGACTCTAGAGCTTCCTTTCATATGTCTCTAATTCTTCCACCTTGTCCTCTCTAAGATCTCTCAATTTTCATGTTCATGTTCTCACAGCTGATGGTACTACTCTTTATGTTGCTAGTTGAGGCACTCTTACTACTTCTTTTTCTATGTCCGATGTAGCTAATTTTCCTCGACTTACCATGAACCTGTTTTCTGTTGGTCAACTTACTGACTATGGTTATCGCGTCATTCTTGACATTGATTCTTATTTTGTTCAGGATCATCACATGCATACCTTGGTTGGGAATGGACCTCGTCGCGATGACCCTCAGGGTCATAGGGAGTTAGACTAGCATCATGTTCCTTCTATTGCCACCACTATTGTCAGTCACTACATCCGTCGCACCAGCAACCGACACTTTCTAGTAGTGGTATCATCGACTTGGACATCTTTATGGTTCTCTTTTGTCGTCTTTAGTTTGTCGAAGTCTTCCGGGGTCTACCTCAGGAGATGTCTCTTTAGAAAGGCAGGGTTGTAGGCTTGGCAAACGGATTCAGTTACCTTATCACACTAGTGAGTCAATGTCTCAGTGCCCTTTTAATTGGTTAATTTCTATGTATGTGGTCTGGCTCCATTCACTTCGAAACAGGCCATCAATACTATATTACTTTTACAGATAATTTCTCTCGCCATACATGGTTTTATTTTAGGTATTCTCGCAGTGAGGTTCTCTCTCCCTATATAAGTGTTTTGTTGTCATGGTCCACACTACAATATCTATGCTTATTCACATGTTTAGTGCTAACTTTGTTGGAGATTATATATCCTGAAGTTGCATGGTGTCCTTGCTAAGCATGGTACACTTGCCTAGTTCTCTTTTCCTGGTACTCACACTCAGAATGGTGTGGGTGAGCGCAAGCATTATCTGTTCTTGAGAAGGTTCGTACATGATGATGGCGCCTCTCTTTCACTTCCCTTTGGGTTGAGGCCGTTCCTGTTTTCACCTATCTCATCAACATTCAACCCTCAATTGCTCTACAGGGTGGCATTCCTTTCAAGCGCCTTTGTTATCGTTCTTCTGTTTATTCGGTGCTTTGTTTGTTTGGTTATGTTTGCTATGCCTTCTTACCCCCATAACGCACCAAATTGTCCGCTCAGTCTGTGGGTGTGCCTTCTTAGGACACAATTATGACCATAAGGGCTATCATTGTTGGGACCCGATCAGTCATAGGATACGTGTTTCTCAAGATTTGAATGTTGATGAGTTTTGTCTCTTTTACTCAAACCCATCTTCCTTGATCTTTTCGGTGGAGGATATCTCTTTCCTCGCTTTTCTCGACACATATCTCACTTTGCCCGCCATCCTACTCCTACTCATTTCACTATTGCAGATCCGACACCGCCATCTCCTAGGGTTTCCTCTTTCTTGGTCACATGATTTTGCACCTTCATCTCCGGTGGATTCATCGTCTCCATCACCTGAGTCTACTCTGGTGGCCCCTCATATTTTCCCCTCTTTTCCTCACTATTATAGTTGTCATCTACGTGTAGTGGATCATTCTACTGATGTGCCATCTATATCTTCTCAGTCGACTTATGGTCTTTGTGATCGGTCTCGCCCTACCATTGATCCCTATGGTTTTTCTGCCGTAGTTGTTCTTGAGCCAACTTCTTATCATGATGTTGTTCATCCTGAATGGCAGCTTGCGATGGCAGGAGAGATTGTTGCACTTGAGCACACTAACACGTGGAATCTCGTTTCTCTTTCTCCACGTGTTTGTCCTATCACTTGTAAGTGGGTCTACAAGGTTAAGACTCACTTTGATAATTCTCTTGAGCGTTACAAAGTCCGTCTTGTGGCTTGTGGCTTTTAGCATGAGCATATTCGTGATTAAGATGAGATTTTTTCTCATGTGGCCCATATGACAATTGTCCAGACACTTCTTGTTGTGGCCTATGTTCGCCATTGGTTTGTACCTTAGCTTGATGCTATGAATAGATTTCTTAATGGTGAGTTGTGTTAGGATGTTTACATACAATCATCGCATGGGTATTATGTTCCTGATGGCACGGTATCCAATCTTCCTCGCTCTCAATATGGTTTTAAGCAAGCCCCTCGTGCTCGGTTTGAATTTCGCCTCCATGGTGACTACAACTACTCTTTTGATGAGTACTCATGATCCTATGATGTTTGTCCACCTGTCTGCTCATGGCCGGACTCTTCTTCTATATATTGATGACATGATCATCACTCGTGATGACCCTGAGTACATTGCCTTTGTGAGGACACATCTTAGTGAGCAATTTCTTATGTTTGATCCCTCTTCACTACTTTCTCCGGATTGAGTTTTGTTCTACTTGTCCCATTAAAAGTATATTCAGGATCCTCTTACTCTTTATGCTCTTACAGATGAGTGTATTATTGAGAATCCCATGGAGCTCAATATACACCTCTACTTCTGATAGTGATCCATGTCTGATCCAACGTGTTATCGTCATTTTGTGGGAGACTTGTTATTTAGCTGTCATTCATCCGGATATGTCCTATCCTATCCATATTTTGAATCAGTTTATTTTTTTGTCCCACTTCGGTTTACTATGATTCTTCCATTCTATGATATCTTCGTGCCACGATTTCTTACCATCTTTTCTGCCTCGCTCAAGTCCGCTACAACTCCAGGCCTATTCGGATGCTACGTGTGCAAATGATCCCTCTGATCGTCATTCACTATCTGCTGACCGTGTTTTTCTCGGTGGTTCTGTTTTTTTTCCTAGAAGACAAAGAAATAGACTACAATTTCTCCTTCGTGTGTGCAGAGGTTTTGCAAGCTGTGTCTCTTTTGATGACAGAGGTGACTTGACTATGATTACATTAGGATTTTGGTTTTTCTATGACTACACCTACCCCCTCCCCCTTTCAGACAATACATGTTATATCAATATTAGAGCATCTCCAGCCGCGCCCCCAACACGGCCCCCTAGGCGATTTTTTTTGCGCCGACGCCAAAAAAACGGCCCAGTCGCACCCCTAGGAGCCCGTTTTTCCCCTCTTGGGCCAAAATCAGCGTCGGCGGACCCAGGCTGAACCCGACGCGCTGGGGGGCGCCCGGGGGCGCCGGGGCAAGCGGTTTTGGCACGAAAGAGCCGCGGGCTCGCCGAGTCAGTGACGCGTGCCTCGTCGTCATCAGAACGCCTCGGTTTCCCGCGTGGAGTCAATGGCAAGGCTGCCGCCGATCAGCCTTGCCATTGATTCCTCATGGGCGGCGCATCACGGGCGGCGCGGCGACGCCTCCCCTCCCGCCACGCGTACACATGCCCCGGGCTATATAAGCCGGTGGCCTCCCTCGCCTCTGGCCACACCAGCCCACAGCCGCCCATCGACCGCCGCCGAGCTCTCCCTCTCTCCCCGTGTGCAGCCACTCGCCGACGCTTCTTCCCTCCCCTCTCCCTCCCTCCCAAGCCCGATGGCCGCTCGATTCCTCGGCGGCGAACGGCTTCGGCCGCCGCTCGCTTCACGAGTGGGAGGCCTGGCTACTCTTCAAGGCGAACATCCCGGTGCCACCGGACATCCGCACCGGGCCGATGGGGCGGAGACTCAGCAACGGGGGAGTGCATATTCCCCCGGTGCCCGACGTCGAGGCACGCCCCGCCTTCTTTGCCGCCGAGGTCGACCGCGTGTGGGACTCACTGACAGGGGAGCAGCGCGCCCTCCCCCAGTACGCCGCCGACAACTACGCGGCGTGGGCGGCGTACTTCCAGCGTCGCCAGGAGCAGAGGCTGGCGTCCACCAACGGGGCGCCGGTGGTGGGCGGCGTCAAGAACAGTGAGGGGCGCCACGTTTGGTGGGGCACCCCTGGCCGCACGCTCGAGTACCTCGAGGGCGGCAACGACCCGCCGCTGGCATACCCTGCCGCGGCGGCCGCCCCGGTCCACCGCCGGCGCGCCGGGCAATGGATGCCCAAGAAGTTCGGCTCCTCCTCAACGTCCTCCTCCCACTCCTCCCGTTCTTCTTCCCACTCCTCCGGCTCACCGGCGGTGTTCGGCATCAAGGCCGAACCCGCAGCGGAGACGCCGCTCGGCCGGCCACTCGCAGTGCCGGCATCGTCATAAACAAGGGCGGTCGACGCGCATCCTCCTCGGCTCCTCCGGGCTTCGTCAAACCGAAGACGGAACCGGGGCTCGTGGCCGTGAAAACGGAGCCGGGGCTTCCCACCGTGAAGACGGAGCACGGCGATGGGGAGCTCGACGAGTTGGTGGCCCTGAAATGGGCGTGCGATGACTGGCTGAAGATGGAGATGGAGCGCCAGTGCCGCGCCCTAGAGCACTTCGAACATCGGCGCCGGGGCCGCGACGAAGGAGGCGTCGTCGTCCTCGACGACAACGACGACGACGACGCGCCGCCACCGCCACCGGTCCGCTATGGCGACGCCGGGCAGGGGTCCAGCAGGGGCGGCCGCGTCAAGAAGGAGAAGGCCGCCGCCGCCGACGACGGCGGCGAGGATGGTGGCGACGACGGCGACTACGTCATGTTCAGCGACTTCTTCGGCCCGTAGTTGTAGTGTCGGTCTTTTTTTCAATAAATTTGCTAGGTAAAATGCCAAACATGTCTAATATATGCCCAATTTACCGAATTTTAGCCGAACTTTGCCGAATGCTTTTTTTTAAACATAAACGGCGTCTGGGGTCGGTGACTGGGAACCCACTTGTCCCATGCCGATCTTTTACGCCGGCTTGCCCCAGGCGGCGATTTTACGCGCCCCCTGGATGGCCAACGGCTGGAAATGCTCTTACACATGACCCTGTGAAGCATGTGCTCATCGAGCATATTGGTGTTGATGCTTTTTTTGTGCGATGTGGTGTGTAGGATTTGGTAATTGCTCTTCAGGATGTGCCTTACATGTTACTTTGGGCGAATGTCTTTACGAAGGCCCAGACTGGATCAACATGGTTTTTATCTCTCCAAACTACTGGTGTGGATCCACCCTGACTTTGACGGGGCAGGGTGTTAGTTGTATCTATTTGTCGTGTGATATCACCATTGTATAAGTGCTTTCCTGCTTATTTACCACACATATACATGTATGTATATCGTCCAATGGACACCTGGAAATACAAGTTGCATATTTCCTAACAACATGATCCAGGTTAAGGAACAACCTTTCTATTTCCTATGCGCAAAAGCAAAAGTTTTTTTTGTTATTGCATGCAATCAACATCGGCAGGAAATTTGTATATTTCTACACGTACAAAATTCAGAACATGCCCAAATAGGGAGATCATATTGTGCTTCAAATGAAGAGAATAAATCTACTATCTAACTTAGCCCATAATTGGTTCTTTTGTGACCTACGGCTGGGGACTGCAAAATCTGCCCCATGACTAATTTAGTTTTCAGTTGTCACCCTACGACCATGATCTGCCTTATCTGAATAATAGTGGACGCCCTACAATCATGGTGATTGTTTGCCTTGATTTTGGTATGGCTGCTACCTAAAGACAAAACTATAAAATATCTGCTAATAAAAAAATTGTAAGTTAGTTTATCTAAGAAAGCTGCATAACTTAATTAGAAACCATATTTTGGAAGTCTGGCAAGTTTAGTCTTCACTCAGCTTATGACAGGAAGCTATTCTTTCCTGCATACAACACTAGCACCTTATATGTCAAACAAGCAGATATTTTTCTCGCAAAAAAAAGCACATATTCACAACAAGTTCACTGCCCCAAAACTTTAAATAGTTAGTATTTGTGGCACCACAATCTGAAGAACTTTTCAGCTCCTGTAAGCTGTTGTGCCATTTTGGCGTGTTCTTCTAATACAAAATGACACACATTTGGGGGCCTGTTTGACAGGGAAAAAACTGAATCTGTTCACAACTACAATTCCTAGTAAATTAAAGGTTGTGCTTTCTTTTGTTTAATTAAAAAAAAGACCAGTCAATTTATTAAGAAGAAACCACCTGACACACGCACTGCGGAGCCTAGGGCTAAAACGCGAGTGGCGGGCTGGGCGGCCGCACGCCACTGAGTAACTGGTTGTCGTCGAGTTTCATATTTAGTTTTATTTTGAGGGCAAATGTTCTGTTTAACTTCTGCTCCATGGTGTGGACTGTTTAAACTAGAGTGAACAACGGAAAAATAAATGCTGGTGCGCTAGTTCCACGGCAAACTGAGTAACTGACCATGAGTAAAAAAAGGTACTCTCCATACAGTTCAAGTACACCATATCGCATGCACCGGTTTCGTTTCTGAAGAGAAAATTAGCTCTAGCAGCAAACACAAACAGTCTGAAGGTTGGCTTGAAAACCGATGTCCAGACGGACAAGCATTACTACGTCCCAGGTAGTAGTAGTAGTACTAATTCTAGCCTTGCTATTCTACTACTCCCTCCGTTCACTTATGTAAGACCTTTTAAAGATTTAAGACAACACCTAAAACAGTTCAATTTCAGCTGTCCTAAACGACTTACAAAAGTGAACAGAGAAATACTAAATTCTCCTATTGGCTACGACAATATATGACTAAAAAAACATTAGGCCAATAGGGCACTGAGCAGGCTACATGTACTAATCGTCCTTCCATCCTGAGGCACTTTAAAGTTTAGCCCAATTCGCAGCGATAGCAGGACCTACGGAGCAGAAATTTATCAGTTTATAAAATCGCGCTCGCTGCAACCGAGGCAAGATTCTCGCAGCGATATGGAGTGGGGAGACTTGAAGCCACCGGCCAAGTGGATGGACAGGAACGGCGCATCACGGGCGGAGGGGACTACTGGAGCAGAGGCCTCCGCTTCCCATTGGACACTGGCCGGCGAGCTGCGTGCGCCTGCGCCAATACAGGAGTTGGCGCAGGGGGGAGCGCGAAGATCCGTCGGATTTCTCGCAGCGACGGAGTAAACTAGTGGGATTCCCACGCGCATTCTGGCCCCAACCAGGAAACAAGCGGCAATTATAGTAAACAAAGACAAGGCGAATTAACTAGTCGCGTAATCGGGAGTGAGGGAGGGGAGATTGGGGGAGCGGAGCGGAGCGGGTTACCTGGAGCTGGTGAATTCGTAGAGCCTGCCGCGGGGGGAGAAGACGACGAGGGCGACCTCGGCGTCGCAGAGGACGGAGAGCTCGAAGGCCTTCTTGAGCAGGCCGCCGCGGCGCTTGGAGAAGGTCACCTGCCGGCTCGTCGGGTTCTCTATCCGCTTCATCTGCGTCTTCCCCCGCACCATTTTCGCTCCTCTTCTCTCCTCCCACCCACAAATCCGATCGGGAACCAAACCAAACCAGAAAAATCTCCCTCCTCCGATCAGCCGGCCTGCGGAACGAACGCAGAGAGGAGAGGGGAGAGGAGAGGTAAATAAAAGGTGGGTACTGTTATCCCAATTGGGGCGGCGAGGGGAGGGCGAAAAGAGGAAAACCCCAGCCCACCCACGCGAGGAGGAAGGGGATCTGGCCAGGACGGCAAGGGGAGACTGACCAAAAATGGCAAGCGCGGTGAGGTCGCTGCGGTGTAGGGTTCGGCCGTAGCTGGCCGCTGCTCCCCCCTCGCCCTCCTCCTCCTCTTCCTCTCCACCTTGGCTTTCCTTTTCGGTCCCTGGCCCTGACGGCGTTGCCGCGACGCCGTCACGAGTGGCCGGTCTCTCCACCTTGGCTTTCCTTTTCGGTCCCTGGCCCTGACGGCGTTGCCGCGACGCCGTCACGAGTGGCCGGTGGGGAGGCACCGGGGCAAGGCAACGAGAGGAAAAAGGAAAAGGAAATTTTGTGTGCTGGTAGTGGGGTGGGGTGGGGCGGGGCGCTAGGGTCGGTAGAGCTGCAGTTTTATGGAGATCCGGGGCTGGGCAACAAACGGCAACATTTTCCATAGGTGGAAAATAAAGGCCGTCAGGCGGGCGCCTTTTTTTTTGTTGCGGTGAACCACCCTGGGACACGCACTATTTTATTTGGGAGCTTCGGTGGGTGGAACTTGGGATTAGGGTTATGGCTTTCGTACAGTTTCCCTTTAAGAATCCACCCGAAAAAGAACATTTGCTTAATTACGGGTGCACATCACACGATCTATGACGATGTTTAAGGCGTAATTGTACGTTGTGGTCCTATGATCTGGACCTAGGATGCGACGCGCCAAGTGGGTAGTATCATGAGCATATCATATGATACTACCTTCGCAGTGCATAGTATCGTAAGTTAGTGTCTTAGACGACACCATTTATTATTTTACATGACTCGTATTAATACATTACTAACTAATTGCACATGCGTTGCAACTGGGCATTGCATATTCTGTTGGTTCAACACCAGTCAAGTCGGACACAAATCTTATGCCCATCATCTTGTAGATTTTGATAAATTTTGATTGGACTAGGGGTAGGGAAAGACAAGAAGGTTTTGATTTATGTGAGGTTTGGGAAGATTTTATTTGATTTGAGTATGGATAGAGGAAGGCAAGCTTCTTTTTTTTCTGGATTTAGTTGAGGTTTTGATTTTATTTGATTTAATCTGATTGAGTTGATACAGGACGTGAAGGGGGGCTTGGGGAGGGATGAAGACGAAGATGAATGTAGAACGACTAGCATTCTTTTTTTAAACACAATACAGATGCATACGCTCATACACTCACCCCTATGAATGCACACACACACATCCTACCACTATAAGCACCTTAGAGAAAGTGGGTCGGCACATCACCTTGAGATCGACAAATTCACCACAAACGCCTTCGTAGTCGACGAGAACGTCTCCTGTCACTGAACGCACAATGTTGGAAGACCTTGAATAAATACAGGAAAATGTGAGCACCAGTGTCAAGTCTGGGATTTGAATCCCGGTGGGCTGAGGATATCACTGTCCTCCTAATCATCCAACCACATATTGGTTCGCAACGACCAACAATTCTCTGATAGTAGAGATTTAATATGATACTTTGGCAATACCAGTACTTTCTCTTTTGTCACTTAATACTATGACAAGTCGGCAATATGACTAGTTGGCATTGCATAGATTGCATGATACTTGCTATTATATTGTCACTATGGGAGGTCTTAACCTCATGCTTAGCACTGAAATTTAACAACAAAACCTGGTATTTTGCACTATATATGTATGCGAGTGAAGGGTATAGATTGTAGTATACTTATAGAGTTATTTTTCCCTGGTTCCTCTGGCATAACGGGACCGCCGCTAGCCCTAGTGAGCCTTGACGATGTGGAAAATGGGTTACTGCATTATATATCTTCTCGTAACACTTTGTTGCATGAAATTTTGCATTATACATATGCAGGTTGGAAAAAATTATTATAGTATAATTGTAGGTTCATTGTTTTGAATTTCATCCCGGTGCCTCTCACCTGAGAGGGTCGGCCATGCCTAAGGTGAGCCTTGACAATGTGGAAAATGGTTGGGCCGCTCAAAACATTCATATTCAATGAACAACATTTGACTACGTTGAACGGCGGTGTATGTTTGGTTTATTGCGTTTGATTCACGTTTTCTAAAGAATGAGTTATTCAAGATGTGTCTGAGAGAGTATTGATTTGGAGGACTACAAAGAGGCAGGCAGGCAAGCACTCAACGAAGTGCCTAGCAAGGATGGATTTTAGGGGGGGGGGGGGTTGTAGATCCTTTTGGGAATGAATGTGCTATTTTTGTGGGATCTATTTTTGTGAGAGAGAATCGAGGAGTACAAAAATATGTAGCAGGTGTGCTTTAGCTCCACGCAATGTATATAGCTTGAGTGAGATGTGTCGAAACGAGTGCCTTTTGAAAAAGGTCTCAAATATGTTGTTGAAACCAGGAGTACCGACATCACCTAAAAATGAAAAAAAGAACATATGAACGTCCCTGGGGGCAATGGATACCGTCCTCCCAAATGGTCATGGTGCGCTGTCGTTGCCGTTCCATCTTCAAGGAGTCATCAATGCCAAGGTCATACCGGACCAGCACACTATGGAGAAACTGTCAAAGTCATCCTCGTTAAGAGTTCCACGAATTTAAGATCACAACATCTAAAAAAGCTCACGAATGTCGCACCAGCACCGGAGGCTGTACTAATATGATGGAGAGAGGGCAAAATGACCTAACTGCAAAGGGAAGTTGCCGTGCGGCCACACCAGCATGTTGGAGATATGCCCTAGAGGCAATCATGTATGATGATATTTCCTATGTGTTTATGAATAAAGATAGTCCTTGGACATTATCAATGATGTGTATCAGCAAGTACGACTTGTTTGTGGGGCTATGCATTGTATGATAACTATCCTAAAAGGTCCCTAGTCGAAAGGAATGTGTGGACGTGCAGCCGACTAGACTAGCATATGACACGGTCGATTGCTCGATCTCACTATCCATGGAGCATTGGATGCTAACCGGATAATATGGACTTGGAAAGGTCTGGTCGGATTCGACGTAGTCGGAACCGAGTCGAGATAAGGTCCGAGTCGGACAGACCCAACTATGAGACGCAGCGATATGTCATATGTGAGTCTCTAGTACAACAAAAGTTCTATGTCCTAAGACCTGAGCTGACGCATGTACTCGGGATGGTGACAAACTTGCTTTGGGCCAACCAAACGCTACTCCGTGACTGGGTAGTTACAAAGGTAGGTTTCGGGTTTGTCCAGTCCCATGCTGCGAGACATGGTCGAGCAAGATAAGATTTGCCCCTCTGATAAGGAGAGATATACTCTGGGCCCCTCGTGTGATTCGACCAGGATAAAGCATGGCCATGCGACAAGGATTATGAGATAATCCGGATAGTGGTCGGTATCACTGGAACGAGAAAGAGGTCGGGCTAGCACAAGGATGACAGTCTCGCCTTGAGCCCGACAACATATATCGTGCGGCAAAGGGAACAGAAGTGTGACACGTTGTACAGGTTCGCCTAACCAGCTTCATAGTCTGCTTGGTGTTCGGCATATGCCTTGCTAGAGGCCGCTACCAACCGTGCAGTTCGGAGGTGATCCGAACTGCGACCAAGCTGACTTGAATCCTAAGAGGTCGCGCGCTTAAGGGAAGGAACCTACAAGGTCAGATCCGAAGACACTGGTCAGATGTGATTCGAGCTGTATTCGAATTGTGGCCGAGTAGACTTGTGGGTTTTAGGGTCCGTGCGAGGCCCAAGTATTGAGCCCGCGACAGACGCCTATATAAGGTGGAGGTGCGGCACACTCATGCGGTTGATCCCTTCGGAACTGCGACTAAGGTTTGCATGTGTTGCGAATAGCCACCTCCACTCGCCGCCGACTGTGTGATCGGACCTAGCAGTCCGCCGCACGGTGTTCCTCCTGCACACGTGGATACCGTTAGAGGCGGTGCACTTGCGCCGCTCCGACGAACTTGTACATGGGATCGGACGACCAGCTGTTCGAGGGAGATCGGACGAGGAGACTATCCACGCGGACGCGCTGCCTCAACTCTACTTCCGCTGCACGGCATTGCGCTTCTAGTGGTAACAATCTGTGATCCATCTCCCGTAGCATGTTCCTGGATGTTCTGCGCGTAGGAATTTCTAATTTGCAGTCGACGCACCCTACCGTAGATTCCCAACACAGCAAACCCTAGCCTCACCAACCAGAGAGGCTGGCGGAAATCTACGCCGCCATCAACACCATTGTAGCCGACACCGTCAAGATGGGGATGCACGAGTACCATTGTAGTAATACGCAATATAAATTTCAGATGACTCAAGAGGTACACAGGTGATACTCTTGCTTGTGAAGATCCGTACCTTAGCTGGAAGTTTTTTTTAAACACAGTACAGACGCAATCGCTTATATATACACGCACATATAAACGCACACACGCACACGAGCTAAGCACCTCTGTGAGAATGAGCCAACAATACCATCTTTAAGTTTTATGAAGTCACCGACGGAAACATCTCTTTCTACTGTCATTTGCTACCTCAGCTGCAAGTTGACTGGGTTGTGCATTCACCGTCGAGTCGCCATCTGCACGAATGCTACACGCACCAAACAATCCAGTGTCCTAGACCCCGACGCAGGAGGACGGGCCCGCGAGTCATGGCAGCAGGCCAGCAGCCAGCCCGAACTTGACGCGCCCGCTAAAAGCAGGAAGTCGTCTCAGTGGGGCCCGCTCCACGAGGGAGCAGCAGCTAATGGCCAATCGGATGCGCGTGGGACCCACGGGAGTGTACGAGGCTCGGCTACCCGTCGGTGTCCTCGGACCGAAGACCGTACGGAATATCCAGTGGAGAAACAACACGTAGGCAGACGAGGACGTGCTATATGTTGTCGTCCGTGCCGTCCGCAATTGGCTGGTGCCCACTGTCCCACATTACCAGTGGTAGTACTCCTACGGGCGATTTATTACTACTACTACTCGTACTTTTCACGTGCCCATGCTCCTCCTGACGCCGTCCATGGCAGCACGTCCTGTTTAGGTCTTTTCGGATTGTTTTCATCAGAGAAAAATATACTAACACAGAACAGAAGCCCACCAAAATTTTGCTAAACCAATATATTCAAATTAAAGTTTCGATTGTCTATATGTTCTCCACTGTTCCCAAAATTTTTTGGCTAGACTCCATGGTCATGTCAAATATTGAGACAAAACTGGGATCAACTAAGGCCAACTCCGGCGCGCAACCCCATCTTGTCCGGGTGCGTCCGTTTGGGGCAAAACAGACAAAACAGACGACCCAGCGCGCGGGCGCAAACGGACTATTGTCCGTTTTCTGTCCGCTTTCGACCCATCCCCGGCCCAAGTTTGGGCCGCTTCTGCGGTGAAATGGACAGCGCGCGGACGGGTGGTACGTGCACGCTTTTCCTCCCCTGGCCTGCGCGTCGGTGGCACAAAGCAAAACCCCCGAGGCCCATTTGGCGCCATTTTCCCCAAACCCTCCCAGGTCCATGGCCGACGCCCCGCCGAATTCCGGCGGCCTGGCCGTCGACCCGCCCGGAAAGGTGAAGAAGAAGGCGGCCAAGGGTCCAAGGAAGCCGTGGTCAGAATGCACGCCGGAGGAGCTCGCCAAGATGGACGCGTAATCGGCGAAGAGGAGGAACCGGAGGGCGGCCGTCAAGGGCAAGACCGCCGCAACCAAGTTCGCCGCCGAGCGCGATGCTGTGGAGGCCGCACGGCGCAAGGCCGAGGTCGACGAGAAGGAGGCCATCATCAACAAAGCGCATGCCCTCCTCATGCTTGGCCTTTGCCGTCCGGAGGGTTTCTCTGGTGCGGTCGTCGGCCCGGCGAGCATAGGCTCATCGGTCGCTAGGCCTCAGCACTGCCCGTCGCCGACGTCGCGGACCACGCCTATGTCGCCCGACTTCCCGCCGCCAAGTCACGATGGCCAGACCCATTTTTTGGGGTTGCCGGACGTTGGCGTGATCGCGCCCCGCGCCCCTCAGCCGTCAACGACCTCAACGTCACGATGGGGTCCAGCAGCGGTGATCGGCCGTTCGTCGAGATGCAAAGAAAGCAAGCACGACCACCGTTTACGGGCACCATGCCATCGCCTCGCGTCCTGTTCGACGAAATGCCAACACCAACGCCAACGGTCGACGACCCCTTCTACAACCAGTTCATGGAGAATGTGATCTACGAGGGTGGGCATGTCGGTGCCTACGACCCCGACGAGACCCAAAGTCAGGATGCCCGCGCCCAGTACGTTGCCGATGAAGAGGCCCACGACCATGCTGACTACGACCATGGTGACTCGTGGCATGAAGATGATGACATCTATTGCAAAGGTGATGGTGATGAAGAAGGCATTGATATTGATATTGGGTGGGAGCCATTGTTCATCGACGAGCTCACCCAAAGAGCGGAAGCACAAAAGAGGAAGAAGAGCATTCGCACGGGTTCATATTCATAAGACAAGGACAAATTGATTTGCCAATGTTGGATGGAGATTAGTCAAGATCTGAGGACCTGCGCGCAACAAAAGGGCCTTGTTTTTTGGACGAGAGTCCACAAAACATTCCATGAAAGAAAGATGTTTGAGCCCTACCAAATTATGAGCGATCGTGGCATCATCTCAATTCAAAAGAGGTGGTTGTTCATCCAATAAGAATGCAATAAGTATTGTGTCACACTTGAGAGCGTTGAAGCACGCCCCATGAGTGGTCTCGGCATTGGGGACATGGTATGCTCTCCTCATCCTAGTTCTTTCATTGCTATGGCCATGAGACTTCGGCCTTGTATATGTTTGCATGTTCAATTGTTGTTGATCATGTGGTGTAGGCATTTCAATCTTTGGAAGCATCCAAGGCCCGACACAATGACAAGCCATTCTCTTACGCATTGTTGGATGATCATTAATAATTGCCCTAAGTTCAAGGATCAATACCGTGAACTTCAAAGGAAGAGAGGCAAAAAGACGGCCGCGTTGGCCGGAGGTGGAGGTGGTGAGGCGTTGAAGAGGCCGAGGGGTAAGACCAACTCCAAGGTGGACGACATACATGATGCGTCATCGCCTTGCATGAGACTTTGCACAACATGATGTCTCAAAAGGATGTGAGGGATGAGAAAAAGCGACAAAGTAAGATCGAGCAAATGAAGCAATACCTAGAGCTTCAAAGGAAGAAACTTGTGATGGAGGAGGTGTTGGAAATATTCCCTAGAGGCAATAATAAATTAGTTATTATTATATTTCCTTGTTCATGATAATCGTTTATTATCCATGCTATAATTGTATTGATAGGAAACTCAGATACATGTGTGGGTACATAGACAACACCATGTCCCTAGTAAGCCTCTAGTTGACTAGCTCGTTGATCAATAGATGGTTACGGTTTCCTAACCATGGACATTGGATGTCATTGATAACGGGATCACATCATTAGGAGAATGATGTGATGGACAAGACCCAATCCTAAGCCTAGCACAAAGATCGTAGTTCGTATGCTAAAGCTTTTCTAATGTCAAGTATCTTTCCTTAGACCATGAGATTGTGCAACTCCCGGATACCGTAGGAATGCTTTGGGTGTACCAAACGTCACAACGTAACTGGGTGGCTATAAAGGTGCACTACAGGTATCTCCGAAAGTGTCTGTTGGGTTGGCACGAATCGAGACTGGGATTTGTCACTCCGTGTAAACGGAGAGGTATCTCTGGGCCCACTCGGTAGGACATCATCATAATGTGCACAATGTGACCAAGGGGTTGATCACGGGATGATGTGTTACGGAACGAGTAAAGAGACTTGCCGGTAACGAGATTGAACAAGGTATCGGTATACCGACGATCGAATCTCGGGCAAGTACAATACCGCTAGACAAAGGGAATTGTATACGGGATTGATTGAGTCCTTGACATCGTGGTTCATCCGATGAGATCATCGTGGAACATGTGGGAGCCAACATGGGTATCCAGATCCCGCTGTTGGTTATTGACCGGAGAACGTCTCGGTCATGTCTGCATGGTTCCCGAACCCGTAGGGTCTACACACTTAAGGTTCGATGACGCTAGGGTTATAAAGGAAGTTTGTATGTGGTTACCGAATGTTGTTCGGAGTCCCGGATGAGATCCCGGACGTCACGAGGAGTTCCGGAATGGTCCGGAGGTAAAGATTTATATATGGGAAGTCTTATTTTGGTCGCCGGAAAAGTTTCGCACTTTATCGGTATTGTACCGGGAGTGCCGAAAGGGGTCCGGGGGTCCACCGGGGGGGTCCACCTGCCCCGGGGGGCCACATGGGCTGTAGGGGGTGCGCCTTGGCCTATATGGGCCAAGGGCACCAGCCCCAAGAGGCCCATGCGCCAAGATATAAGAAAAAGGGGAGAGTCCTCAAAGGGGAAGGCACCTCCGAGGTGCCTTGGGGAGGATGGACTCCTCCCCCCCCTTGGCCGCACCCCTTCCTTGGAGGAAGGGGCAAGGCTGCGCCTCCCCCCTCTCCCTTGCCCCTATATAAAGGGAGGGGAGGGAGGGGTGGCCGCACCTGAAGCCCTGGCGCCTCCCTCCCTCCCGTGACACCTCCTCCTCTCCCGCAGGTGCTTGGCGAAGCCCTGCAGGATTGCCACGCTCCTCCACCACCACCACGCCGTTGTGCTGCTGCTGGATGGAGTCTTCCTCAACCTCTCCCTCTCTCCTTGCTGGATCAAGGCATGGGAGACGTCACCGGGCTGTACGTGTGTTGAACGCGGAGGTGCCGTCCGTTCGGCACTAGGATCTCCGGTGATTTGGATCACGACGAGTACGACTCCTTCAACCCCGTTCTCTTGAACGCTTCCGCTTAGCGATCTACAAGGGTATGTAGATGCACTCTCCTTCCCCTCGTTGCTGGTTTCTCCATAGATAGATCTTGGTGACACGTAGGAAAATTTTGAATTTCTGCTACGTTCCCCAACAGTGGCATCATGAGCTAGGTCTATTGCGTAGATTCTTTGCACGAGTAGAACACAAAGTAGTTGTGGGCGTTGATTTTGTTCAATATGCTTACCGTTACTAGTCCAATCTTGTTTCGACGGTATTGTGGGATGAAGCGGCCCGGACCGACCTTACACGTACTCTTACGTGAGACAGGTTCCACCGACTGACATGCACTTGGTGCATAAGGTGGCTAGCGGGTGCCAGTCTCTCCCACTTTAGTCGGAACGGATTCGATGAAAAGGGTCCTTATGAAGGGTAAATAGCAATTGGCATATCACGTTGTGGTTTTGCGTAGGTAAGAAACGTTCTTGCTAGAAACCCATAGCAGCCACGTAAAACATGCAAACAACAATTAGAGGACGTCTAACTTGTTTTTGCAGGGTATGCTATGTGATGTGATATGGCCAAGAAGAATGTGATGAATGATATGTGATGTATGAGATTGATCATGTTCTTGTAATAGGAATCACGACTTGCATGTCGATGAGTATGACAACCGGCAGGAGCCATAGGAGTTGTCTTTATTTATTGTATGACCTGCGTGTCATTGAACAACGCCATGTAATTACTTTACTTTATTGCTAACCGGTAGCCATAGTAGTAGAAGTAATAGTTGGCGAGACAACTTCATGAAGACACGATGATGGAGATCATGATGATGGAGATCATGGTGTCATGCCGGTGACGATGATGATCATGGAGCCCCGAAGATGGAGATCAAAGGAGCAAATGATATTGGCCATATCATGTCACTATTTGATTGCATGTGATGTTTATCATGTTTATGCATCTTGTTTACTTAGAACGACGGTAGTAAATAAGATGATCCCTTACAACAATTTCAAGAAGTGTTCTCCCCTAACTGTGCACCGTTGCTAAAGTTCGTCGCTTCTAAGCACCACGTGATGATCGGGTGTGATGGATTCTTACGTTCACATACAACGGGTGTAAGACAGATTTACACACGCGAAACACTTAGGGTTAACTTGACGAGCCTAGCATGTACAGACATGGCCTCGGAACACAGAGACCGAAAGGTCGAGCATGAGTCGTATAGTAGATACGATCAACATGAAGATGTTCACCGATGATGACTAGTCCGTCTCACGTGATGATCGGACACGGCCTAGTTGACTCGGATCATGTAATCACTTAGATGACTAGAGGGATGTCTATCTGAGTGGGAGTTCATAAGATGAACTTAATTATCCTGAACATAGTCAAAAGATCTTTGCAAATTATGTCGTAAGCTCGCGCTTTAGTTCCACTGTTTAGATATGTTCCTAGAGAAAATATAGTTGAAAGTTGATAGTAGCGATTATGCGGACAGTAGAAAGCTTATGTCCTTAATGCACCGCTCAGTGTGCTGAACCCCAAACGTCGTTTGTGGATGTTGCGAACATCGGACATACACGTTTTGATAACTACGTGATAGTTCAGTTAAACGGTTTAGAGTTGAGGCACCAAAGACGTTTTCGAAACGTCGCGGAACATATGAGATGTTTCGAGGGCTGAAATTGGGATTTCAGGCTCGTGCCCACGTCAAGAGGTATAAGACCTCCGACGATTTTCTTAGCCTGCAAACTAAGGGAGAAAAGCTCAATCGTTGAGCTTGTGCTCAGATTGTCTGAGTGCAACAATCACTTGAATCGAGTGGGAGTTGATCTTCCAGATGAGATAGTGATGTTTCTCCAAAGTCATTGCCACCAAGCTGCTAGAGCTTCGTGATGAACTATAACATATCAGGGATAGATATGATGATCCTTGAGGTATTCGCGATGTTTGACACCGCGAAAGTAGAAATCAAGAAGGAGCATCAATTGTTGATGGTTGGTGAAACCACTAGTTTCAAGAAGGGCAAGGGCAAGAAGGGATACTTCATGAAACGGCAAATCAGCTGCTGCTCTAGTGAAGAAACCCAAGGTTTAACCCAAACCCGAGACTAAGTGCTTCTGTAATAAGGGGAACAGTCACTAGAGCAGAATTACCCTAGATACTTGGTAGATGAGAAGGCTGGCAAGGTCGATAGAAGTATATTGGATATACATTATGTTAATGTGTACTTTACTAGTACTCCTAGTAGCACCAGGGTATTAAGATACCGGTTCGGTTGCTAAGTGTTAGTAACTCGAAATAAAAGAGCTACGGAATAAACGGAGACTAGCTAAAGGTGAGCTGACGATATGTGTTGGAAGTGTTTCCAAGTTTGATGTGATCAAACATCGCACGCTCCCTCTACCATCAAGATTAGTATTAAACCTGAATAATTGTCATTTGGTGTTTGCGTTGAGCATAGACATGATTGGATTATGTCTATCGCAATACGGTTATTCATTTAAGGAGAATAATGGTTACTCTATTTATTTGAATAATACCTTCAATGGTCTTGCACCTAAAGGAATGGTTTATTGAATCTCGATCGTAGTGATACACATTTTCATGCCAAAAGATATAAGATAGTAATGATAGTACCACTTACTTGTGGCACTGCCATGTAAGTCATATTGGTATAAAACGCATGAAGAAGCTCCATGTTGATGGATCTTTGGACTCACTCGTTTTTGAAAAGTTTGAGACATGCGAACCATGTCTATTGGTGTATACGCATGAAGAAACTCCATGCAGATGGATCGTTTGGACTCACTTGATTTTGAATCACTTGAGATATGCAAATCATACCACATGGGCAAGATGACTGAAAAGCCTCGGTTTCAGTAAAATGGAACAAGATAGCAACTTGTTGGAAGTAACACATTTTGATGTGTGCAGTCCAATGAGTGCTGAGGCATGCAGTGAATATCGTTATGTTCTTACTTCACAGATGATTCGAGTAGATGTTGAGTATATTTACTTGATGAAACACAAGTCTGAATTATTGAATGGTTCAAGTAATTTCAGAGTGAAGTTTAAGATCTTCGTGACAAGAGGATAGAATGTCTATGATATGATCATAGAGATGAGTATCTGAGTTACGAGCTTTGGCACGCAATTAAGACATTGTGGAAATTGTTTCACAATTAATACCGCCTGGAACACCATAGTGTGATGGTGTGTCCGAACATCATAGTTGCACCCTATTGGATATGGTGCGTACCATGATGTCTCTTATCGAATTACCACTATCGTTCATGGGTTAGGCATTAGAGACAACCGCACTCACTTTAATAGGGTACCACGTAATTCCGTTGAGACGACACCGTTTGGAGAAACCTAAGTTGTCGTTTCTTGAAAGGTTTGGGGCTGCGACGCTTATGTGAAAAAGTTTCAGGTTGATAAGCTCGAACCCAAAGCGGATAAAATGCATCTTCATAGGACACCCAAAATAGTTGGGTATACCTCCTAATTCAGATCCAAAAGCAATAGGGATTGTTTCTTGAATCGGGTCCTTTCTCGAGGAAAGGTTTGTCTCGAAAATTGAGTGGGAGGATGGTGGAGACTTGATGAGGTTATTGAACCGTCACTTCAACAAGTGTGTAGCAGGGCACAGGAAGTTGTTCCTGTGGCGCCTACACCAATTGAAGTAGAAGCTTATGATAGTGATCATGAAGTTTTTGGATCAAGTCACTACCGTACCTCGTAGGGTGACAAGGATACGTACTACTTCAGAGTGGTACAGTAATCCTGTCTTGAAGGTCATGTTGCTAGACAACAATGAACCTACGAGCTATGGAGAAGCGATGGTGGGCCCAAATTCCGATAAATGGTTAGAAGCCATGAAATCCGAGATAGGATCCATGTATCAGAACAAAGCATGGACTTTGGTGGACTTGCCCGATGATCGGCAAGCCATTGAGATAAATGGATCTTTAAGAAGAAGACGGACGTGGACGGTGATGTCACCGTCTATGAAGCTCGACTTGTGGCGAAGAGTTTTTCACAAGTTCAAGGAGTTGACTACGATGAGATTTTCTCATCCGTAGCAATGCTTAAGTCCGTCGGAATCATGTTAGCATTAGCTGCATTTATGAAATCTGGCAGATGGATGTCAAGACGAGTTTCCTTACCAGTTTTCATAAGGAAAGGTTGTATGTGATACAATCAGAAAAGTTTTGTCGATCCTAAGGATGCTAAATGGTATGCTGGCTCCAGCGATCCTTCTAAGGACTGGAGTAAGCATCTCGGAGTTGGAATGTGCGCTTTGATGAGATGATCAAAGATTTTGGGTTTATACAAAGTTCATGAGAAACTTGTATTTCCAAAGAAGTGAGTGGGAGCACTATGGAATTTCTGATGAGTATATGTTGTTGACATATTGATGACCGGAAATGATGTAGAATTTCTGAAAAGCATACAGGGTTATTTGAAAAGTGTTTTTCAATAGAAAACCTGAATTAAGCTGTTTGAACATTGAGCATCAAGATCTATGAGGATAGATCAAAACGCTAAATGGTACTTTCAAATGAGCACATACCTTGACATGATCTTGAAGGTGTTCAAGATGGATCAGTCAAAGAAGGAGTTCTTGCCTGAGTTGTAAGGTATGAAGTTAAGAGTTAAAGCTCGACCACGGCAGAAGAGAGAGGAAGGACGAAGGTCGTCCCCTATGCTTCAGACATAGGCTCTGTAGTATGCTATGCTGTGTACCGCACCATAAGTGTGCCTTGCCATGAGTCAGTCAAGGGGTACAAGAATGATCCAGGAATGGATCATTGGACATCAGTCAAAATTGTCCTTGGAGTAAATAAGGACATGTTTCTCGATTATGGAGGTGATAAAGAGTTCAGCGTAAAGGGTTACATCGATGCAAGCTTTAACACCTATCCGAATGACTCCAGTAGCAAACCGGATACGTATAGTGGAGCAACCATTTGGAATAGCTTCAAGTGGAACTTGGAAGCAGCATTTACGATATGACATAGAGAATTGCGAAGTACATATGGATCTGAATACTGCAGACCCGTTGACTAAAACTTCTCTCACAAGGAAAACATGATCCAACCCCAGAACTCATTGAGTCTTAATCACATGGTGATGTGAACTAGTTTAGTGACACTAGTAAACTCTTTGGATGTTGGTCACATGGCGATGTGACATATCAGTGTTAATCACATAGCGATGTGAACTAGATTATTGACTCTAGTGCAAGTGGGAGACTGTTGGAAATATGCCCTAGAGGCAATAATAAATTAGTTATTATTATATTTCCTTGTTCATGATAATCTTTTATTATCCATGCTATAATTGTATTGATAGGAAACTCAGATACATGTGTGGGTACATAGACAACACCATGTCCCTAGTAAGCCTCTAGTTGACTAGCTCGTTGATCAATAGATGGTTACGGTTTCCTAACCATGGACATTGGATGTCATTGATAACGGGATCACATCATTAGGAGAATGATGTGATGGACAAGACCCAATCCTAAGCCTAGCACAAAGATCGTAGTTCGTATGCTAAAGCTTTTCTAATGTCAAGTATCTCTTCCTTAGACCATGAGATTGTGCAACTCCCGGATACCGTAGGAATGCTTTGGGTGTACCAAACGTCACAACGTAACTGGGTGGCTATAAAGGTGCACTACAGGTATCTCCGAAAGTGTCTGTTGGGTTGGCACGAATCGAGACTGGGATTTGTCACTCCGTGTAAACGGAGAGGTATCTCTGGGCCCACTCGGTAGGACATCATCATAATGTGCACAATGTGACCAAGGGGTTGATCACGGGATGATGTGTTACGGAACGAGTAAAGAGACTTGCCGGTAACGAGATTGAACAAGGTATCGGTATACCGACGATCGAATCTCGGGCAAGTACAATACCGCTAGACAAAGGGAATTGTATACGGGATTGATTGAGTCCTTGACATCGTGGTTCATCCGATGAGATCATCGTGGAACATGTGGGAGCCAACATGGGTATCCAGATCCCGCTGTTGGTTATTGACCGGAGAACGTCTCGGTCATGTCTGCATGGTTCCCGAACCCGTAGGGTCTACACACTTAAGGTTCGATGACGCTAGGGTTATAAAGGAAGTTTGTATGTGGTTACCGAATGTTGTTCGGAGTCCCGGATGAGATCCCGGACGTCACGAGGAGTTCCGGAATGGTCCGGAGGTAAAGATTTATATATGGGAAGTCTTATTTTGGTCGCCGGAAAAGTTTCGCACTTTATCGGTATTGTACCGGGAGTGCCGAAAGGGGTCCGGGGTCCCGGGGGGTCCACCTGCCCCGGGGGGCCACATGGGCTGTAGGGGGTGCGCCTTGGCCTATATGGGCCAAGGGCACCAGCCCCAAGAGGCCCATGCGCCAAGATATAAGAAAAGGGGAGAGTCCTCAAAGGGGAAGGCACCTCCGAGGTGCCTTGGGGAGGATGGACTCCTCCCCCCCTTGGCCGCACCCCTTCCTTGGAGGAAGGGGCAAGGCTGCGCCTCCCCCTCTCCCTTGCCCCTATATAAAGGGAGGGGAGGGAGGGGTGCCGCACCTGAAGCCCTGGCGCCTCCCTCCCTCCCGTGACACCTCCTCCTCTCCCGCAGGTGCTTGGCGAAGCCCTGCAGGATTGCCACGCTCCTCCACCACCACCACGCCGTTGTGCTGCTACTGGATGGAGTCTTCCTCAACCTCTCCCTCTCTACTTGCTGGATCAAGGCATGGGAGACGTCACCGGGCTGTACGTGTGTTGAAAGCGGAGGTGCCGTCCGTTCGGCACTAGGATCTCCGGTGATTTGGATCACGACGAGTACGACTCCTTCAACCCCGTTCTCTTGAACGCTTCCGCTTAGCGATCTACAAGGGTATGTAGATGCACTCTCCTTCCCCTCGTTGCTAGTTTCTCCATAGATAGATCTTGGTGACACGTAGGAAAATTTTGAATTTCTGCTACGTTCCCCAACAGGAGGCAGCTAAGAAGAGGAAGATCGACATGAAGGAAGCGTCCCGGCAAAGGCAGCTCGACATCGAGGTCGCCAATGTCATGGCCAGGCAGAGGCAGCTCGACATCGAGGCCACCAATGTCGCAACCAAAGCAAAGCAGGTGGTGTCGGTGTCAAAACCGACGGATCTCAGGTAGGGGGTCCCAAACTGTGCGTCTAAGGTTGATGGTAATAGGTGACAGGGGATATGATGTTTACCGATGTTCGGGCCCTCTCTATGGAGGTAATACCCTACTTCCTGCTTGATTGATCTTGATGAATATGAGTATTACAAGAGTTGATCTACCACGAGATCGTAATGGCTAAAACCAAGAAGTCTAGCCTATATGATTATGATTGTGTATATGCCTCTACGGACTAAGCCCTGTTGGGTTCTACCGTAGGGTGCGTCGACTGCAAAATAAAACTTTCCTACGCGCAGAACAACCAGGAACATGCAACGGGAGATGGATCACAGATCGTTATCACTAGACGCGCAGTGCCATGCAACGGAAGTAGAGTTGAGGCAGCGCATTCCCGGAGTCGCCTCGCGTTCCCGGAGTCGTCTTCCTTGACGGTCTCCCACGTAGCCGATCGGATCCCGCGAAAAGGTTCGCCAGAGCGGTGCAAGTGCACCGCCTCTAATGGTATCCGCGCGTGCAGGAGAAACGTCATGTAGTGGACTGCTAGATCCGATCACACAACCGGCAGTGAGTGGAGGTGGCTATTCACAACATATGCAAACCCTAGTGACAGCGCCGAAGCGATCAACCGCATGAGTGTGCTGCACCTCCACTTTATATATGCGTCTGTCGCGGGCTCAACACTTGGGCCTCGCACTGACCCTAAAGCCCACAAGTCTACTCGGCCACAATCTGAATACAACTCGGATCACATTCGACCAGTGCCCTCGGATCCGACCTCATAGGTTCCTTCCCTTAAGCGCGCGACCCCTTAGGTTCAAGTTGGCTTGGTCGCAGTTCGGATCACCTATGAACTGCACGGTTGGTAGCGGCCTCTAGCAAGGCATGTCGAACACCAAGCAGACTATGAAGCTGGTTAGGCGAACTTGTACAACATGTCACACTTCTGTTCCCTTTGTCGCACGATATATGTTGTCGGGCTCAAGGCGAGATTGCCATCCTTGTGCTAGCCCGACCTCTTTCTCGTTCCAGCGATGCCGACCACTATCCGGATTATCTCATAATCCTTGTCGCATGGCCATGCTTATCCTGGTCGGATCACACGAGGGGCCCAGAGTATATCTCTCCCAATCGGAGGGGCAAATCCCATCTTGCTCGACCATGTCTCACAGCATGGGTCTGGACAAGCATGAAACCTACCTTTGTAACTACCTAGTTATGGCATAGCGTTTGGTCGGCCCAAAGCAGGTCTGTCACCATCCCGAGTACATGCGCCAGCTCAGGTCTTAGGACATAGAATGTATGTTGTACTAGAGACTCACAAATGACATATCGCTACGTCTCATAGTTGGGTCTGTCCGACTCGGACCTTATCTCGACTCGGATCCGACTATGTCGAATCCGACCAGATCCTTCCGAGTCCATATTATCCGGTTAGCATCCAATGCTTCATGGCCAGTGAGACCAAGCCATCCACCGTGTCATATGCTAGCCTAGTCGGCTGCGCGTCCACACAACCCTTTCGACTAGGGACCTTTTAGGATAGTCAACATACAATGCGTAGTCCCACAAACAAGTCACGTACTTGTTGATACACATCATTGATAATGTCCAAGGACTATCTTTATTCATAAACACATAGGAAATATCATCATACATGATTGCCTCTAGGGCATATCTCCAACAAGCCCTTCGGTTTATATAGACACCGGAGGGGACTAGGGTTGTACAAAGTCGGTTACAGAGAAAGGAATCTTCATATCCGGTCGCCAAGCTTGCCTTCCACGCCAAGGAGAGTCCCATCCGGACACGGGACGAAGTCTTCTATCTTGTATCTTCATAGTCCATTAGTTTGGCCCACATCAATAGTCCGGCTGTCCGAGGACCCCTTAATCCAGGACTCCCTTAGTAGCCCCTGAACCAGGCTTCAATGACGAGGTGTCCGGCATGCAGATTGTCTTCGGCATTGCAAGGTGAGTTCCTCCTCCGAATACTCTAAAGCTTCTTTCGAACGCAAAAAATGTGTCCAGCTCTGCAAAACAAATTCCACACACAACCGTAGAGAGTATAATATTTCACGAGTCCAATCTGATGACAACTTTTCATAGCGTGACATCACGTCGCCGCCCGGTCATTATTCGAACCGTTTTTAGCCTGTCGCTCCATATTTCGAGATGCGGTTTCATTGGCACGTCTTGTCAAAGCAGAGATCGTGTCCCCTTATTGCGGGATTCTCATCAATACAGGCGTGGGTAACACAACCGTGCCGCCTGCACGGCCCTTGGGGAATAGGCGAGTGGGGAGGCGTTTTGATATTTACTGCCTTTATAAAGAGATAAGGATTTATCCTCTTTCACCCACGCCTTCTCTCATTCTCTGCCTCCCCCATTCTCGAGCTCCAGCACCCAAGTTCTCATCTTTTCCGTCCCAACAAAGCACTCCGACCATGTCCGGATCTGGAGCGCAGGGCAAGTGGATGACCTCCACCGTCAAGGAGAAGGACATCACCCAGCTTCGGGAGGCTGGGTATCTGGCCAAGGAGATCGCCCACCGGCTTCCAGCCAAGGGACAGATTGTCCCTACTCCGGAGCCCCATGTGAGGGTTGTATTCCTCCCACACTTCATCCACGGGCTGAGATTTCCTCTCCACCCGTTCGTCCATGGACTCATGTTCTACTAGGGTCTAGATTTCCACGATCTGGCCCCCAACCCGGCCCATCCTCAACATCTCGGCATTCATTGTCGTGTGTGAGGCCTTCCTTCGTGTCCCACCCCACTTTGGATTGTGGCTGAAGATCTTCAATGTGAAGCCGAAGGTGGTTAGCGGCCAACACGCAAAGTGCGGAGGCGCCATGGTGAGCAAGATGCCCAACGTCACATGGCCCGAAGGCTCCTTCGTGGAGAAATCGTGGTTCTACATCACGGAGCCATGCGGCACCAACTGGGCGGCGGCTTCCGCATTCCATCCCGGAGCCCCAATGCGGCTCACTTCCTAGCCGAGGAAGGGCCTGGACTGGTCTTCGTCGGACGAGCTGGCAATGCTCCAATCGCACATACAGAGCATGATAAACAAGAATATCAAGCTCGTAAATGTGATCTGCTAATTCGCCGGATCCTTCTGTGCCAGCGCTGGACTTGCTATTTGTGGGAGTATGAATCGGCCAAGCACCAGACCTTGCTGTAGTTCTTCGGCACTACGCACGAAGACATTTGGAAGGTGCTCTTCAAAGCCAACAAGACACGGTCGGACACCGCCGAGGACCGTGGGCACGACTTGGCCCACCTGGCTAGTCCGGTAAGTTTTCCATGTTTTCAAGGTGTTTCCTTTACTTGCATACTCGAGGAAGACGCCTAAGTCTCCCTATTGATTTTCTCAGGGCTGGACAAAGAAGGCGGAGCGGATTCACTGTCCGGCTTCGTTGCCAGAAGACCCAGAAATCCCGCTTCTCAAGAAGATGCTGGTTCCGATGCCCTATAAAGCGTCGGAGAAGAAGGCCAAGGGGACCAGGGGCGGTCTCCATCGCAAGGGCACTTCGGACATGACGTCCGAAGATGCCGAGGCTCACTCCTCCGCCACCGAGGACGACGAGGAAGAGGAGGAGGAGGAAGAAGAAAGCCATCCCCCCTATAGGGGGGAGAAAGAAGAGGACGGCCTCCACGCGTTTGGAGGCCGAAGTGTCCAAGAAGGGGAAATCTTCCCTTCCGAACGACTTCACCGCGGCCACCGACAGCAGCTCGGAATGGATTCCCAGGGTCAAGCCCCTGGCCAAATCGTGAGTACTAAAAAACCGGACACATTCATATATCTGATCTCACTATTTTATAGTATTAACGTGTTGAATCATGTATTTGCAGTCTGGCTCGATCCAACCTCGAGCGATCCTCATCTTCGGGGGGTTCGCTGGACCCGGAGGCGATGGACAGTGGGACCCTTCCGTAGGCCTCCTCTCCCAAGGCCATGGATAACACCGAGGTGTCGTCCCAAGGGGTCCTAGGCCAAGGAGAACTCAGGAGGCCGTCACGGCGGCGCCGGAGGGTAAAACCTCGGCAGCCGGACATATGGGGGAGCAAACCCCCATGGATACTAACGATGGGGGCATATCGAATTCGGCCCTCAGCCGAATACAATTCCAGAGACCCCTACAGCTCCGGAATCTGGCAAGCAACCTCCTTTAAGAGAAGGGGGTGCACCTATTCCACCGGTGAATCTATCCATCCAGAGGCACCGGATACTTTGCTGGAAGCACTGCAAGGCGCGTCCATCATTGAAGAGCACCGTACCCTTATGGGCTTTGAGGTAAGCAACGCAATTATATATAGAAAGAATGTCACGGTATATACAGTAGCCCCTGATACACTGTCCGATGTTCGAAAAGAAAAGCCGGACAGAGGATCAAACAAGTTTCGTAGGAGACTAACTATGAAATGTCTATGTGAATAAGCCGGCGTCGTTACTGCCTGCGACCTCCCATGCTGCTGAGGTCTCCGGACTGAAGCAGAGTCTGGACCGTACCGAGGAAGAGCTCGTCCGCGTGAAGAAACAGCTGGAGGATAACCAAGGTATGCAATAACCTTGTCTATATTTAGGAAAGATGAATAATTTGTTCTGACTAAAAATGCCATGATATTTATTAGGAGCGGCGATCGAGGTGGAGGCTCTCAAGAAGGCACTAGCCGAGGCCGAGAAGAAGGTGGCCAAGGAACGAGCCTCTCGTGAAAAGCACGAGGCCAGGGTCAGTGAGGTCCAGCAAGAGCTCCAGGACGCCGTGAAGAAATGTGAGTCCTTGGAGCGCAATATTGCGGATCAAGAGTCCGAACTCACCAAGGTCCGTCAAAGCGCACACGATGCCCGGGTTGAAGCCCAGGGCGCCCTCCAGGAAATCCAAGAGGCCAGAAAAATCGCGGCGGGTAAGGGCTTTATTATGCAGAGCAAATATGTGAAGAAAAGATTCCTCTTACTGACCCGAATTTGGAGTTCTCCAGGGGCGTTTGCAGATCTACCGCGCAGCATTTTAGATGCCACGGAGTTCTTCCGAGCCGAAGAGGGGGGCTCCACGGAGAAGCTATTTTGGTTGCAATACCTTGCGCCAAAACATCTGGTGCCCTTTAGCGATCAGCTAAAGTAGCTGGTCGAACTGCATAGGGCGGCCAAACTAGCCATGAAGGATTTAATAATCCGGCTATAGCCTGCCGAAACTATACCCAGCAGCTAGCTACTTCGGTCTCGTGAAGCGGTTGGTCAATGCCTGCCCTCGGCTTGATGCTATTAAGCGGTCGGTCTGCATCAAAGGCGCGCGAATGTCGTTCGCCCGAGTCAAGATGCATTGGGTGAAGATGGACGCCGTGAAGCTTATGACCGAGGGACCGCCTGCGGGCAAGGAGCACCACACGCCCGAGCTATATTTTGACAATGTCTTGGAAGGATCCCGCATTGTGGGGGAGCAATGTGCTAAGGATATTATATTTCCATGAATACATTCATGTTATCCTGTCATGTACTATGAAACAAGATCATTATGTAATATAATGCTTGTTATTTAAAATTTTACCTCCTGTGCGGCCGTGTTTATTAAATCTGAGAGTTGGCCAGTCGTCGGCTTCAGCCCCCACCTAGGAAGTACGGGGGTGTTCGAGATGAATCTAAACACTCTTTACTCCAGAGTTTGGTCCTTCAAGGAGGTGTTTAGCGCAACGAACCAGGCAATCAGACTATGTGGCTTTATCACCCTCACTTAGCCATAGGAGTTTGACAATAAAAATTTAGGCGCAGCCCCTAGTGTTCGTAAGTCCGAACGTGGGGTGTTGTACACACCTAATCGGGTAAAAACCGATTCATCGCACAATGCAGAAGAAATTGCTAAAGATTTGTAACCTCTTCGAAGAGCTGACCGGCTCTCGCCGCATCATGACAGTCAGTTCTCGGCTTTCTCTACGGAGGTGCTCGTCCGGAAGAACCGGGACACAATCGTAGTAGTTCTCCGCCTTTACTACCCTAGCCGATATAGCGGAACGTAAGGTAATAAGCATAGGAGCCGGGCAGCCCAACTATTGACCAAAGACATGATTCGGAGCCGATGCATATAATGCTATAAGTTCGGGGTGCCGAACATCTGTAAAAGTGTTTGGACTTTCTTGCCGTATTATGGGGCGCAATAAAGCCCCTAACGAATTAAGGCGTACCAGAGTGTACGAGTGCAATTGATAAGAATATCAAGAAAAGATTGTTGGGGAACGTAGTAATTTCAAAAATTTCCTACGCACACACAGGATCATGGTGATGCATAGCAACGAGAGGGGAGAGTGTTGTCCACGTACCCTCGTAGACCGAAAGCGGAAGCGTTAGCACAACGCGGTTGATGTAGTCGTACGTCTTCACGATCCGACCGATCCAAGTACCGAACGTACGGCACCTCCGAGTTCAGCACACGTTCAGCTCGATGACGTCCCTCGAACTCCGATCCAGCCGAGCTTTGAGGGAGAGTTCCATCAGTACGACGGCGTGGTGATGATTGATGATGTTTTACCGATGCAGGGCTTCGCCTAAGCACCGCTATGGTATTATCGAGGTGGAATATGGTGGAGGGGGGCACCACACACGGCTAAGAGATCAATGATCAATTGTTGTGTCTATGGGGTGCCCCCCTGCCCCCGTATATAAAGGAGCAAGGGGGGGAGGCGGCCGGCCTAGGAGGAGGGCGTGCCAAGGGGGGAGTCCTACTCCCACCGGGAGTAGGACTCCTCCTTCCCTTGTTGGAGTAGGAGAGAAGGAAAGAGGGGGAGAGGAAGAAGGAAAAGGGGGCTGCACCCCTTGTCCAATTCGGACCAAAGGGGGGCCGCACGCCTCCTTCCTTTTGGCCTTTCTCCTCTATTCCCGTATGGCCCAATAAGGCTCATATACTCCCCGGTGAAATCCCGTAACTCTCCGGTACTCCGAAAAATATCCGAATCACTCGGAACCTTTCCGAAGTCCGAATATAGTCGTCCAATATATTGATCCTTACGTCTCGACCATTTCGAGACTCCTCGTCATGTCCCCGATCTCATCTGGGACTCCGAACTACCTTCGGTACATCAAAATACATAAACTCATAATATAACCGTCATCAAACTTTAAGCATGCGGACCCTACGGGTTCGAGAACTATGTAGACATGACCGAGACACGTCTCCGGTCAATAACCAATAGCGGAACCTGGATGCTCATATTGGCTCCCACATATTCTACGAAGATCTTTATCGGTCAAACCGCATAACAACATACGTTGTTCCCTTTGTCATCGGTATGTTACTTGCCCGAGATTCGATCGTCGGTATCTCAACACCTAGTTCAATCTCGTTACCGGCAAGTCTCTTTACTCGTTACATAATGCATCATCCCGTAACTAACTCATTAGCTACATTGCTTGCAAGTCTTATAGTGATGTGCATTACCGAGAGGGCCCAGAGATACCTCTTCGACAATCGGAGTGACAAATCCTAATCTCGAAATACGCCAACTCAACATGTACCTTCGGTGACACCTGTAGAGCTCCTTTATAATCACCCAGTTACGTTGTGACGTTTGGTAGCACACAAAGTGTTCCTTCGGTAAACGGGAGTTGCATAATCTCATAGTTATAGGAACATGTATAAGTCATGAAGAAAGAAATAGCAACATACTAAACGATCAAGTGCTAAGCTAACGGAATGGGTCAAGTCAATCACATCATTCTCTAATGATGTGATCCCGTTAATCAAATGACAACTCATGTCTATGGCTAAGAAACTTAACCATCTTTGATTCAACGAGCTAGTCAAGTAGAGGCATACTAGTGACACTATGTTTGTCTATGTATTCACACATGTATTATGTTTCCGGTTAATACAATTCTAGCATGAATAATAAACATTTATCATGAAATAAGGAAATAAATAATAACTTTATTATTGCCTCTAGGGCATATTTCCTTCAGTCTCCCACTTGCACTAGAGTCAATAATCTAGTTCACATCGCCATGTGATTTAACACTAATATTCACATCTGTATGTGATTAATACCCATAGTTCACATCATCATGTAATCAACATCCAAAGGGTTTACTAGAGTCAATAATCTAGTTCACATCGCTATGTGATTAACACCCAAGGAGTACTAAGGTATGATCATGTTTTGCTCGTGAGAGAAGTTTAGTCAACGGGTCTGTCAAATTCAGAGCCGTATGTATTTTTGCAAATATTCTATGTCTACAATGCTCTGCATGGAGCTACTCTAGCTAATTGCTCCCATTTTCAATATGTATCCAGACTGAGATTTAGATTCATCTGGATCGGTGTAAAAGCTTGTATCGACGTAACTCTTTTACCACCTCCATAATCGAGAAACATCTCCTTAGTCCTCACTAAGGATATTCTTGACCGTTGTTCAGTGATCTACTATTAGATCAAAATTGTATTCCTTTGCCAAACTCAGAGCAAGGTATACAATAGGTCTGGTACACAGCATAACATACTTTATAGAACCTATGACTGAGGCATAGGTGAGGGAGTCCTGGATAAGGGGGTATCCGGACAGCCGGACTGTATACTTTGGCCGGACTGTTGGACTATGAAGATACAAGACAGAAGACTTCGTCCCATGTCCGGATGGGACTCTCCTTGGCGTGGAAGGCAAGCTTGGCGATTCAGATGTAGATCTCCTCCTCTGTAAACCGACTCTGTGTAACCCTAGCCCCCTCCGGTGTCTATATAAACCAGGGGGTTTAGTCCGTAGGACTCATCATCATCATCATTATAAACAACAATCATACCATAGGCTAGCTTCTAGGGTTTAGCCTCTCTGATCTCATGGTAGATCAAGTCTTGTAATACTCATATCATCAAGATCAATCAAGCAGGAAGTAGGGTATTACCTCCATCAGAGGGCCCGAACCTGGGTAAAACATCGTGTCCCCAGCCTCCTGTTACCATTTGCCTTAGACGCATAGTTCGGGACCCCCTACCCGAGATCCGTCGGTTTTGACACCGACATTGGTGCTTTCATTGAGAGTTCCTCTGTGTCGTCCCTGCAAGGTTAGATGGCTTCTCCAACCTTGAACCACGCTGTCCTGGGTGAGACTTTTCTCCCCGGACAGATCTTCATGTTCGGCGGCTTCGCACTACGGGCCAATTCGCTTGGCCATCTGGAGCAGATCGATAGCTATGCCCTTGGCCATCATGTCAGGTTTGGAAACCTAAACTACACCGCCGACACCCGCGGAGACTTGATCTTCGACGGATTCGGGCCCGTGTTAGGAGCGCCAAACAACCACGACGTGCATGACCTAGATCGGCAGTCGGACGGTATTCGGAACATCGCACCTCCTACAGCTCCGGACTTCATTCCAGAGCAGGTCGTGCCTTCCAAGGACGGGTGGAGAGACCCCGCCCCGAAGGCCGCACACTCCTCGGTGTTGGAGCCGAACACAGACTCCTTTCCTAAGGGGATCTGTGTCTCCGGACCCCCGGACTCGTCTCCGGCCATGTGTTCCGGACCGCGCGCATCCGTGCCCATTGAATCTAACTGGGCTCCAGTCATGGAGTTCACCGCCGCGGACATCTTTCAGCACTCACCCTTCAGAGATGTGCTAGATTCTTTAAGGTCTCTGTCTCTATCAGGAGACTCCTGGCCGAACTATGTCCGGCTCGAGTGGGAAGCTGGCGACGAAGAAATTCGTTTCCCACCCACCACCCACTTAATAGCCACGGTCAATGACTTGACCGACGTGCTTAACTTCGACTCCGAAGACATCGACGGTATAGACGATGATGCGGGAGAAGAACAAGAACCACCGCCCACAGGGCGCTGGACTGCCACCTCTTCATATGATATATACATGGTGGATACTCCTAAAGAAACCAATGGCGATGAGGCAACGGAAGATAACCCCTCGGTGAAGAAAGCAAAACATGGGCGTTATCAGCGCTGCTCCAAGCCTCGCCACAACAATACCGGCACTGGAGAAGAAAATCCAGAGGGTGCCGAAGAGGAATACGATCCTGATCAACCCACCTTCAAGCAAGATGAACAGGAACACGGGATGGCTAGCCCAGACGAACAGGCGACTGACGGATACTTGGAGGACGATAACTATATGCCCCCCTCCGAAGACGAGGTGAGCCTCGGTGACAACGAATTCGGCGTACCAGAGGATCCCATAGAGCAGGAGCGCTTCAAGCGCAGGCTTATAGCCACTGCAAGAAGCCTGAAGAAGGAGTAGCAGCAGCTCCAAGCTGACCAAGACCTGCTCGCAGACAGATGGACCGAAGTCCTGGCGTCCGAGGAATACAGACTCGAGCCCCCGAGCAGGGGATACCCAAAGCATAAACCACTAGAAGAAGAGGCCGAAGAGCCTGAACTTCCAGCACAAGATGAGGCTGACCGGCCACCTCGTGGCCGGGATAAAACAGGCTATCAGGCCGGACACTATCCCGCACCCCCACGCCGGTTCACTGCGGCCCGGGGCAATACGCAGGACCTGCGAGACATATTGGAAAACAACGCAGGACAACCAAGATCGATCTACAGATCACGGGGGCGCGCCACAGCTCATGACACTGATCGTCATGCCGGATACAATCCTGATAAATCCGGCCGGTCCGGACATTACCGACCAGACCCAATCGGAATACGCCACGACATAGCCCGGCACAGAGGCGCCGCACACCCCCTCTACTTCACTTATGAAGTAATGGAATATGAATTCCTGGAAGGGTTTAAACCCGTCAACATCGAGTCATACGATGGCACAATAGACCCCGCGGTGTGGATCGAGGATTTTCTTCTCCACATTCACATGGCCCGCGGTGATGACCTACATGCCATCAAGTATCTCCCACTCAAGCTTAAAGGGCCAGCAAGACACTGGCTGAATAGCCTGCCAGCAAACTCCATTGGCAGCTAGGAATATCTTGAGGACGCATTCCTCGTTAACTTCCAGGGCACCTATGTGCAACCACCGGATGCTGATGACTTAAGTCACATTACCCAACAGCCCGAAGAGTCAGCCAGGAAATTCTGGACTCGGTTTCTCACTAAAAAGAACCAAATTGTCGACTGTCCGGATGCTGAGGCCCTGGCGGCCTTTAAGCATAATATCCGTGAGGAGTGGCTTGCCCGACACCTCGGCCAGGAAAAACCAAAGACCATGGCGGCCCTCACGACAGTAATGACCCGCTTTTGCGCGGGTGAGGACAGTTGGCTGGCTCGCAGCAACACCGCGCCTAGAAACCCTGGTACCTTAGACATCCGTGACAGTAACGGAAAGCCATGGTGCAACAGACACAAGCATTGAAATAATGGCGACAATGCGGAGGATACGGCAGTCAATGCCGGATTCAGCAACCCCAAATTCGGTCAGCGGAAGAAGCCGTTCAAAAGAAACAATCCGGGATCATCCAGTCTGGACTGCATACTCGACCGCTCGTGCCAGATTCATGGCACCCCCGATAAACCAGCTAATCACACTAACAGAGATTGCTGGGTGTTCAAACAGGCCGGCAAGATAAACGCCGAGAACAAGGACAAGGGGCTGCATTGCGATGATGACGAGGAGCCCCAGCGTCCGAACACTGGATGGCAGAAGAAATCCCCCCCCCCCCAGGTAAAAATGGTGAACATGATCTAAGACACTCACATCCCCAAATGGGAGCGAAAGCGTGCACTTAGGGACGTCTATGCGATGGTGCCCGTCGCCCCAAAATTCAACCCATGGTCATCCTGCCCGATCACCTTTGATCGTAGGGGCCATCCGACCAGCATCCGTCACGGCGGCTCAGCCGCATTGGTCCTTGACCCAATCATCGACGGATTCCACCTCACGCGAATCCTCATGGACGGTGGCAGTAGCCTGAACCTGCTTTATCAGGACACAGTGTGCAAAATGGGCATCGATCCTTCATGGATCAAACCCACCAAAACCACCTTCAAAGGTGTAATTCTAGGGGTAGAGGCCCATTACACGGGATCAATAACACTGGAAGTGGTCTTCGGATCTCCAGATAACTTCCGAAGCGAGGAGTTAATCTTCGATATCGTCCATTTCCGTAGTGGCTATCATGCACTACTTGGACGAACTGCATTCGCTCGTTTCAATGCGGTACCGCACTATGCATACCTCAAGCTCAAGATGCCAGGACCTCGCGGGGTCATAACAGTCAATGGAAACACAGGCCGCTCCCTCCGTACGGAAGAGCATACTGCGGCCCTCGCGGCAGAAGTACAAAGCAGCCTCCTCCGACAAACAGCCAATTCGGCAATGACATCCCCGAACACCGTCAAGCGAGTCCGGAGTACCCCGCAACAGGACCATCAGACATGCCAGAAGCTTGACTAGCAATCCGGCCTCCACGTCAGGGGAATACTCAGGTGGTCCTCTTCAATGATCGTTATACCCGTCCTTACGTACCCGCATATAGCCTGCCCTTGGATAGGATATGTCAAATAGTCCTATTTTTTTCTGCTTAATGCATCAATTGTACACCTACGTTTTGCCGTATTGTCCAAATAAATTGGAAGTACTACACAGCGTCAGCTTCTTATTACTATCCTTATGTTTTCCGTTGAATATTTATTCAATATTTGCATACGTACACTTTGGTACGGTCAGTTTGCCAGGGGCTTCTTATTATGCCCCATAAAATGGCAAGAAAAGTCTGAACACTTTCAACAGTGCGGCACCCCGAACTTATAGCATTATATGCATCAGCTCCGAATCATGTCTTGGGTCAATAGTTGGGTTAGCCCGGCTCCCTTGTTTTGGTACCTTACGTTCCGTTATATCGGCTGAGGTAGCGCAGGGAGAACTACTGCGACTGTGTCCCGGTTCTTCCGGACGAGCACCTCAGTAGAGAAAGCCGAAAACTGACCATCATGATGCGGCGAGAGCTGGTCGCTGTTTGTGAGGTAGTAAAATCCCTAAAGATTCTTTCCGCTTAAGGCGAGGAATCGGCCTTGCCCGATTTAGGCGTGTATAACGCCCCAATTCGGCTTTCCGAATACTAGGGGTTTGCCGAAATTTAAAATTATAGACTTCTATGGCCAAGTGAGAGTTATAAAGCCGAATAGTCCGATTGCCTGGTTCGCTGCACTAAACACCTCCTTAAAGGACCAATAATTTGGATAAAGAGTGTTTAGGTTTTCCATGAACACCCCAGTACTAGTTACAAGGGGGAGGAAACTGACGATTGGCCTACTTTCAGATTTTGATAAACGGCCGCAGAGAAGGTAATATTTTAAATCAAACAAAGCGTTATATAGCAAAACCGAACTCGTCCTCATATTACACAGACGACATGAGTACATTTACTCGAAAATAATGTTCTTAGGACATTCATTCGCCACAAGCCGAGCGCCTTTCATAACGCCACTATAATACATTTTGGGGTAGCGATGCTCCTTGCCCTTCGGGGGTCCATCCTTCACGAGCTGCTCAGCGTCCAGTTTGCCCCAATGCATCTTCGCGCGGGCAAAGGCCCGTCGGGCACCCTCAATACATGCGGACTGCTTGATAACTTCTAGCCGTGGACAGGCATGCACCATCCGCTTCACCAGGCCAAAGTAGCTGCCGGGCAGGGGCTCACTAGGCCACATCCAGACTATGAGGTCCCTCATGGCCTGTTCGGCCGCATTGTGGAGTTCGACCAGCTGCTTCAGTTGGTCACTCAGAGGCATTAGATGTTTGGCCCCAGTATATTGGGACCAGAACTGCTTCTCCGTAGAGCTCCCCTCTTCAGCACGGTAGAACTCTGCGGCATCCGAAATGCTGCGTGGCAGATCTGCGAATGCCCCTGGAGAGCTCTGGATTCGTGTAAGTAAAAGAAATGACTCCTCCACATGCTTGCTTTGCATAAAGAATGCCTTACCCTCCACTATCTTCTTGGCCGCCTGGATTTCCTGGAGGGCCTTTTTGGCTTCGGCCTTGGCATCGGCCGCGCTCGGGAGGGCCTTTGCAAGCTCAGACGCTTGCGTCTTGTAGTCATGCTCCAGGGAGCCGAACTTCTTGCTGAGCTCCTGGAGCTCCTGCTGTACCTCTCCCACCCGAGCATCTTGCTTCTCTCGCTCGGTGCGCTCCGTATCCGCCCTGGCTTCGGCCGTGGACAATGCTTCCTTCAGGGCCGCCACTTCGGTCACGGTCCCTATCAAAAGCCATGATGCTTTTTATTAGCATCACCAACTTTTTATCCTCTATACGACATATGGACGGGGTTTCTCTTACCTTTGTTCGCCACGAGCTGCTTCTTCACGAGGTCGAGATCTTCTTCGGCCTGCCCCAGTTCACGCTTGAGTCCGGCAACCTCAGCCGTGCGCGCAGCGGCGGTCAGCAGCAGTGCCTGGATTCGTACAGACAAATACTATTAGCTTCATGCAGTTTTTTAGTTGACCCTCTGTTTGGCTTTTGTTTCTGAACACCAACCAGAGTATCAGGGGCTACTATCTATCGGGTGATATTTTCTCACACTTTCTTTACCTCAAAGCCTGTTAGTAGGCTAGTGCAGGCTTTGGTCAATCCGCTCTTGGCAGACCAAACCTTCTCAATCACCGTACCCATAAGTGTATGGTGTTCATCCTCGATGGAAGCGCCTCGAAGCACTTCCAACAAATTATCTGATGCCTCCGGCTGGGCGGAGGTCATTGGCACGGCCGGATCGCCCTCCTTTGCGAGGTACTGCTTACTGAAATCCGGAACCTTCGTAGGCTTCGGCGCAGTAACCGGCTGGGAGCCAGACTTGCTGTGGCACCCGTCATCATAATCCATGGGGTTCTCACCCCCCATGTGTCCGGCGCCCGAGATTTTGCGTTGGGGCGTCTCTGGAACCAGCGCCTCCTGCTCTGGCATCCTCCGGGACAACACCTCGGTGTCGTCCACTGGTCTTGGGGAGGTTGCCGTTGGGAGCGAGTTCATCTCCGACTCGTTCAGAGACTCCTCCGAAGAGGACTCTCCGAGATCGGACCCGGCCGGACTGCATATAAGTGTTCGGCGTCATCACAAACCATGAGGTCAAAATCGCAAAGAAAATATTATGGAATGCGAATACTTACAACCTCGCCCGGGGTTTGCCCTGGGCAGCCACTCCTCGTCACTGAAAGCGGCGGTAGTGGATTGGTCTGGAAGGGACACCTTTCCCTTCTTCGGTGTCCCGGCCTCCCCCGACGGGGCGGCCTTCCTTTTCTTCTCCTCCCTAGCACGGGGAGGAGGCATTTCTTCATGTTCTCCCCCGTCTTTAGGGGGAGAGTTTTCCTTGTCGTCTTTGGATGACGATTCTATCACGGCCCTGCGCCAGAGACTTTTTCTGGTCCCCACGGCGCCTTCTTGGGCCCTTCGGCTCCCTCAGTTGAAGCGGCCTTCTTCTTATTCTTCTTCCTCTCCTCCCCTTCGTGGGAGGAGTGCGCCTCGTCCTCTTATGACGAGGCGTCGGGTGCGGCCTCGTGCCGAAGACCCTTCCGGGTCCCCGTGGCCTTCTTTTCGGCCTTTTTCTCCGGCACCTTGTACGGCACCGGAACCAGCATCTCTGCCAGGAGTGTGCTTACTGGGTCCTCAGGCAATGGAGCCGGACAGTCAATCTGCTCCGCCATCTCCACTCAATCCTGTTTGGTCAGCATAGCGACCTAAGAATCCTCCCACGAATGTATTCGGAAGGAAGCATCTTGTAATAGCCAGAGGACTTACCGGACTGGCGAGGCGCGTTGCGCTGAGCCCCCGGTCCTCGGAAAGGGGAGGAGGGACTTCGCCGGTCTTGAACAAAACCTTCCAGATTTCTTTATGCGTTGTGTCGAAGAGCTCTAGCAGCATCTGGTGTTCGGCCGGGTCGAACTCCCACATATCAAACACCCGTCTTTAACACGGGAGAATCCGGCGAATGAGCATGACCTGGACCACGTTGACAAGCTTGATCTTCTAGTCCCTCATACCTCTGATGTAGGTCTCGAGTCCGGTCAGCTCCGTGGGTTCGCCCCAGGCCAGGCCCTTCTTCTCCCAGGAAGTGAGCCGCATGGGGATTCCGGATCTGAATTTGGGGGCCGCCACCCAGTTGGTGTCGCGCATCTCGGTGATGTAGAACCACCCCGATTGCCACCCCTTTATGGTCTCCACGAAGGAGCCATCAAGCCATGTAATATTGGGCATTCTGCCCACCATGGCACCTCCGCACTCCGCCTTTTGGCAGCTCACGATCTTCGGCTTCACGCATAAGATCTTCAACCACATGCCGAAGTGAGGCTTGATGCGGAGGAAGGCCTCGCACAAGACGATGAACGCCGAGATGTTGAGGATGAAACTCGGGGCCAGATCATGAAAATCTAGCCCATAGTAGTACATGAGCCCGCGGACGAAAGGGTGGAGTGGAAACCCTAGTCCACTGAAGAAATGAGGGAGAAATACCACTTTCTCCCGAGACTTTGGCGTAGGGGTAATCCGTCCCTCTGTTGGAATCATGTGCGCGATATTAGTGGCCAGGTATCCGGCCTCCCGAAGCTTGGTAATGTTCTCCTCTGCGATAGAGGAGGCCATCCACTTGCCTCCCGCTCCGGACATGCTGCGGTCCTACGCAGAAGGTGAGAACTTGGTGTTGGAAATATGCCCTAGAGGCAATAATAAAATGATTATTATTATATTTCCTTATTCATGATTATCTATTGTTCATGCTATAATTGTGTTATCCGGAAATCGTAATACATGTGTGAATACATAGACCACAACATGTCCCTAGTGAGCCTCTAGTTGACTAGCTCGTTGATCAACAGATAGTCATGGTTTCCTGACTATGGACATTGGATGTCATTGATAACGGGATCACATCATTGGGAGAATGATGCGTTGGACAAGACCCAATCCTGAGCGTAGGACAAGATCATGTAGTTCGTTTGCTAGAGCTTTTCTAATGTCAAGTATCATTTACTTAGACCATGAGATCGTGTAACTCCCGGATACCGTAAGAGTGCTTTGGGTGTACCAAACGTCACAACGTAACTGGGTGGCTATAAAGGTATACTATAGGTATCTCCGAAAGTGTCTGTTGGGTTGACACGAATCGAGACTGGGATTTGTCACTCCGTATGACGGAGAGGTATCTCTAGGCCCACTCGGTAATGCATCATCATAATGAGCTCAATGTGACCAAGTGGTTGGTCATGGGTTCATGCATTACAACATGAGTAAAGTGACTTGCTGGTAACGAGATTGAATGAGGTATTGGGATACCGACGATCGAATCTCGGGCAAGTAACATACCGATTGACAAAGGGAATTGTATACGGGATTACTTGAATCCTCGACATCGTGGTTCATTCGATGAGATCATCGAGGAGCATGTGGGAGCCAACATGGGTATCCAGATTCCGCTGTTGGTTATTGACCAGAGATTCGTCTCGATCATGTCTGCGTGTCTCCTGAACCCGTAGGGTCTACACACTTAAGGTTCGGTGACGCTAGGGTTGTAGAGATATTAGTATGTGGTAAACCGAAAGTTTTTCAGAGTCCCGGATGAGATCTCGAACGTCAGGAGGAGTTTCGGAATGGTCTGGAGGTAAAGATTTGTATATAGGAAGTCAAGTTTCGGCCACCGGGAAAGTTTCGGGGGTCACTGGTATTGTACCGGGACCACCGAAAGGGTCCCGGGGGTCCACCGGGTGGGGCCACCTATCCCGGAGGGCCCCATGGGATGAAGTGGGAAGGTAACCAACCCCTGGTGGGCTGGTGCGCCCCCCATGGGCCTCCCCCTGCGCCTAGGGTTGGAAACCCTAGGGGTGGGGGGCGCCCCACCTGACTTGGGGGGCAAGTTCCCCCCATTGGCCGCCCCCCCTTGAGATTGGATCTCTAGGGGGCCGGCGCCCCCCAAGGACCCTATATAAAGAGGGGGGAGGGAGGGCTACGCACCCAAGCCCCTGGCGCCTCCCTCTTCCCCATAACACCTCTCCCTCTCGCTGAGCTTGGCGAAGCCCTGCCGAGATCCCCACTACTTTCACCACCATGCCGTCGTGCTACTGGATCTCCATCAACCTCTCCTTCCCCCTTGCTGGATCAAGAAGGAGGAGACGTCTCTCCCAACCGTACGTGTGTTGAACGTGGAGGTGCCGTCCGTTCGGCGCTAGGATCATCGGTGATTTGGATCACGACGAGTACGACTCCATCAACCCCGTTCTTTTGAACGCTTCCGCTCGTGATCTACAAGGGTATTTAGATGCACTCCTCTCTCTCGTTGCTAGATGACTCCATAGATTGATCTTGGTGAAGCGTAGAATTTTTTTATTTTCTGCAATGTTCCCCAACACTTGGGCGATGGAGCTCGAGGGTGCGAGAACGGATGAGCGAAGGAGGAAGAAGGCGTGGGTGAAAAATGGGAGATCTCTGCCCCTTTATAAAGGCGTTGTGGAATGTGCGCCTCCCCACTTGCCTCTCGAAATCTCTTATCTTTCCAAGCGCCTCGATTAATGGTGCTGGTTGGGTTACCCATACCCGTATTGACGGAGATCCCGCGATAAGGGGACATGATATCTGCTTTGACAAGACATGCGAGAGACACCGCCTCGCGATGTGTGCGGAAGCAGGTTGTAGAAAATAGTTTGAATAAAAGCAGGTTGTAGAAAACAGGTTGTAGATGCACTCCTCTCTCTCTTTTCTAGATGACTCCATAGATTGATCTTGGTGAAGCATAGAATTTTTTTATTTTCTGCAACGTTCCCCAACAGTGGCATCATGAGCTAGGTCTATGCGTAGTTTCTATGCACGAGTAGAACACAATTTTGTTGTGGGCGTAGATGTTGTCAATTTACTTGACACTACTAGTCTTATCTTGTTTCGGCGGCATCGTGGGATGAAGCGGCCCAGACCGACCTTACACGTACGCTTACGTGAGACAGGTTCCACCGACTAACATGCACTAGTTGCATAAGGTGGCTAGCGGGTGTCTGTCTCTCCCACTTTAGTTGGATCGGATTCGATGAAAAGGGTCCTTATGAAGGGTAAATAGAAATTGGCATATCACGTTGTGGTTTTGATGTAGGTAAGAACGTTCTTGCTAGAACCCTATTGCAGCCACGTAAAAACATGCAAAAACTATTAGAGGACGTCTAACTTGTTTTTGCAGCATATGCCTTGTGATGTGATATGGCCAAAAGGATGTGATGAATGATATATATGTGATGTATGAGATTGATCATGTTCTTTAAATAGGAATCATGACTTGCATGTCCATGAGTATGACAACCGGCAGGAGCCATAGGAGTTGTCTTAATTATTGTATGACCTGCGTGTCATTGAATAAACGCCATGTAATTACTTTACTTTATTGCTAAACCGTTAGCCATAGCAGTAGAAGTAATCGTTGGCGTCACAACTTCATGAAGACACGATGATGGAGATCATGATGATGGAGATCATGGTGTCATGCCGGTTGACGATGATGATCATGGCGCCCCGAAGATGGAGATCAAAAGGAGCAAAATGATATTGGCCATATCATGTCACTATTTGATTACATGTGATGTTTATCATGTTTTTGCATCTTATTTGCTTAGAACGCGATAGTAAATAAGATGATCCCTCATAATAATTTCAAGAAAGTGTTCCCCCTAACTGCGCCGTTGCGAAAGTTCGTTGTTTCGAAGCACCACGTGATGATCGGGTGTGATAGGTTCTAACGTTCACATACAATGGGTGTAAGATAGGTTTACACATGCAAAACACTTAGGTTGACTTGACGAGCCTAGCATGTACAGACATGGCCTCGGAACACAAGAGACCGAAAGGTCGAACATGTGTCGTATAGAAGATACGATCAACATGAAGATGTTCATTGATGATGACTAGTCCGTCTCACGTGATGATCGGACACGGCCTAGTTGACTCGGATCATGGATCACTTAGATGACTAGAGGGATGTCTATCTGAGTGGGAGTTCATTAAATAATTTGATTAGATGAACTTAATTATCATGAACTTAGTCTAAAATCTTTGCAATATGTCTTGTAGATCAAATGTCCCGCGCTAATGTTGCCCTCAACTTCAACGCGTTCCTAGAGAAAACCAAGCTGAAAGACGATGGCAGCAACTATACGGACTGGGTCCGGAACTTGAGGATCATCCTCATAGCTGCCAAGAAAGCATATGTCCTAGATGCACCACTAGGTGAAGCACCTGTTTTCCCAGCAACTCAAGACGTTATGAACGCCTGGAAGTCGCGTAGTGATGATTACTCCCTGGTTCAGTGCGGCATGCTTTACAACTTAGAACCGGGGCTCCAAAAGCGTTTTGAGAAGCACGGAGCATATGAGATGTTCCAAGAGCTGAAAATGGTTTTCCAAGCTCACGCCCGGGCCGAGAGATATGAAGTCTTCGACAAGTTCTACAGTTGTAAGATGGAGGAGAATGGTTCTGTCAGCGAGCACATACTCAAAATGTCTGGGTTGCACAACCGCTTATCTCAACTGGGAGTTAATCTCCCGGATGACGCGGTGGTCGACAGAATCCTCTAGTCGCCCCCACCTAGCTACAAGAGCTTTGTTATGAACTTCAATATGCAGGGGATGGTGAAAACCATTCCTGAGGTATATTCAATGCTGAAATCAGCGGAGGTGGAGATCAAAAAGGAACATCAAGTGTTGATGGTCAATAAAACCACTAGTTTCAAGAAAGGCAAGGGTAAGAAGAACTTCAAGAAGGACAGCAAGGGAGTTGCCGCACCCAGTAAGCCAGTTGCCGGGAAGAAGCCAAAGCATGGACCCAAACCTGAGACTGAGTGCTTTTATTGCAAGGGAAGCGGACACTGGAAGCGGAACTGCCCCAAGTACTTAGCGGACAAGAAGGCCGGCAACACCAAAGGTATATGTGATATACATGTAATTTATGTGTACCTTACCAGTACTCGTAGTAGCCCCTGGGTATTTGATACCGGTGCGGTTGCTCATATTTGTAACTCAAAACAGGAGCTACGGAATAAGCGGAGACTGGCGAAGGACGAGGTGACGATGCACGTCGGGAATGGTTCCAAGGTCGATGTGATCGCCGTCGGCACGCTACCTCTACATTTACCTACAGGATTAGTTTTAAACCTCAATAATTGTTATTTAGTGCCAGCTTTGAGCATTAACATTGTATCTGGATCTCATTTAATACGAGATGGCTACTCATTTAAATCCGAGAATAATGGTTGTTCTATTTATATGAGAGATATGTTTTATGGTCATGCCCCGCTGGTTAATGGTTTATTCTTAATGAATATTGAACGTGATGTTACACATATTCATAGTGTGAATACCAAAAGATGTAAGGTTGATAACGATAGTCCCACAAACTTGTGGCACTGCCGCCTTGGTCACATTGGTGTGAAACGCATGAAGAAGCTCCATGCTGATGGACTTTTGGAGTCTCTTGATTACGAATCATTTGACACATGCGAACCATGCCTCATGGGGAAAATGGCCAAGACTCCATTCCGCGGAACAATGGAGCGAGCAACCAACTTATTGGAAATGATACATACTGATGTGTGTGGTCCAATGAGCGTTGAGGCTCGCGGAGGCTATCGTTATGTTCTCACTCTCACTGACGACTTAAGTAGATATGGGTATGTCTACTTGATGAAACACAAGTATGAGACCTTTGAAAAGTTCAAGGAATTTCAGAATGAGGTAGAGAATCAACGTGACCGAAAAATAAAGTTCTTACGATCAGATCGTGGAGGTGAATATTTAAGTCACGAATTTGGTACGCACTTAAGGAAATGTGGAATCGTTTCACAACTCACGCCGCCTGGAACACCTCAACGTAATGGTGTGTCTGAACGTCGTAATCGCACTCTATTGGATATGGTGCGATCTATGATGTCACTCACCGATTTACCGCTATCATTTTGGGGATACGCTCTAGAGACAGCTACATTCACTTTAAATAGGGCACCGTCTAAATCCGTTGAGACTACACCGTATGAATTATGGTTTGGGAAGAAACCTAAGCTGTCATTTCTAAAAGTTTGGGGATGCGATGCTTATGTCAAGAAACTTCAACCTGAAAAGCTCGAACCCAAGTCGGAAAAATGCGTCTTCATAGGATACCCTAAGGAAACCATTGGTTATACCTTCTACCTTAGATCCGAAGGCAAGATCTGTGTTGCCAAGAACGGGTCCTTTCTGGAGAAAGAGTTTCTCTCGAAAGAAATAAGTGGGAGGAAAGTAGAACTCGATGAAGTACTGCTTCTTGAACCGGAAAGTAGCGCAGCTTAGGAAGATGTTCCTGTGGTGCCTGCACCGACTAGAGAGGAAGTTAATGATGATGATCAAGGTACTTCGGATCAAGTTGCTACTGAACTTCAAAGGTCCACATGGACACGTTCCACACCAGAATGGTATGGCAACCCTGTCCTAGAAATCATGTTGTTAGACAATGGTGAACCTTCGAACTATGAAGAAGCGATGGTGGGCCCAGATTCCAACAAATGGCTAGAAGCCATGCAATCTGAGATAGGATCCATGTATGAAAACAAAGTATGGACTTTGACAGACTTGCCCGATGATCGGCGAGCGATAGAAAACAAATGGATCTTTAAGAAGAAGACGGACGCGGATGGTAATGTTACCATCTATAAAGCTCGACTTGTCGCTAAGGGTTATCGGCAAGTTCAAGGAGTTGACTACTATGAGACTTGCTCTCCCGTAGCGAAGCTGAAGTCCGTCCGAATTATGTTAGCAATTGCCGCATACTATAATTATGAGATATGGCAAATGGACGTCAAAACGACATTCCTTAACGGCTATCTTAAGGAAGAATTGTATATGATGCAGCTGGAACGTTTTGTCGATCCTAAGAATGCTAACAAGGTATGCAAGCTCCAGCGATCCATTTATGGGCTGGTTTAAGCATCTCAGAATTGGAACATTCGCTTTGATGAGATGATCAAAGCGTTTGGGTTTATGCAGACTTATGGAGAAGCTTGCGTTTACAAGAAAGTGAGTGGGAGCTCTGTAGCATTTCTCATATTATATGTAGATGACATACTTTTGATGGGAAATGATATAGAACTTTTGGACAACATTAAGGCCTACTTGAATAAGTGTTTTTCAATGAAGGACCTTGGAGAAGCTGCTTACATATTAGGCATCAAGATCTATAGAGATAGATCAAGACGCCTCATAGGTCTTTCACAAAGCACATACCTTGATAAGATATTGAAGAAGTTCAATATGGATCAGTCCAAGAAGGGGTTCTTGCCTGTGTTGCAAGGTGTGAAATTGAGCTCGGCTCAATGCCCAACCATGACAGAAGATAGAGAAAAGTTGAGTGTCATCCCCTATGCCTCGGCTATAGGGTCTATTATGTATGCCATGCTGTGTACCAGACCTGATGTAAACCTTGCCATAAGTTTGGTACGAAGGTACCAAAGTAATCCCGGCATGGAACACTGGACAGAGGACAAGAATATCCTGAAGTACCTAAAAAGAACTAAGGATATGTTTCTCGTTTATGGAGGTGACGAAGAGCTCGTCGTAAAGGGTTACGTCGACGCTAGCTTCGACACAGATCTGCATGACTCTAAGTCACAAACCGGATACGTGTATATTTCGAATGGTGGGGCAGTAAGCTGGTGCAGCTGCAAGCAAAGCATCATGGCAGGATCTACATGTGAAGCAGAGTACATGGCAGCCTCGGAGGCAGCGCATGAAGCAATCTGGATGAAGGAGTTCATCACCGACCTAGGAGTTATATCCAATGCGTCGGGGCTGATCACTCTCTTCTGTGACAACACTAGGGCTATTGCCCTTGCCAAGGAGCCCAGGTTTCACAAGAAGACCAGGCACATCAAGCGTCGCTTCAACTCCATTCGTGAAAATGTTCAAGATGGAGACATAGATATTTGCAAAGTGCATACGGATCTGAATGTCGCAGATCCATTGACTAAACCTCTTCCACCAGCAAAACATGATCAACACCAGAACTCTATGGGTGTTCGATTCATCACAATGTAACTAGATTATTGACTCTAGTGCAAGTGGAAGACTGTTGGAAATATGCCCTAGAGGCAATAATAAAATGATTATTATTATATTTCCTTGTTCATGATAATTGTTTATTGTTCATGCTATAATTGTGTTATCCGGAAATTGTTATACATGTGTGAATACATAGACCACAACATGTCCCTAGTGAGCCTCTAGTTGACTAGCTCGTTGATCAACAGATAGTCATGGTTTCCTGACTATGGACATTGGATGTCATTGATAACGGGATCACATCATTGGGTGAATGATGTGATGGACAAGACCCAATCCTGAGTGTAGCACAAGATCGTGTAGTTCGTTTGCTAGAGCTTTTCTAATGTCAAGTATCATTTCCTTAGACCATGAGATCGTGTAACTCCTGGATACCGTAAGAGTGCTTTGGGTGTACCAAACGTCACAACGTAACTGGGTGGCTATAAAGGTATACTACAGGTATCTCCGAAAGTGTCTGTTGGGTTGACACGAATCGAGACTGGGATTTGTCACTCCGTATGACGGAGAGGTATCTCTGGGCCCACTCGGTAATGCATCATCATAATGAGCTCAATGTGACCAAGTGGTTGGTCATGGGATCATGCATTACAGCACGAGTAAAGTGACTTGCTGGTAACGAGATTGAACGAGGTATTGGGATATCGATGATCGAATCTCGGGCAAGTAACGTACCGATTGACAAAGGGAATTGTATATGGGATTACTTGAATCCTCGACATTGTGGTTCATTCGATGAGATCATCGAGGAGCATGTGGGGGCCAACATGGGTATCCAGATCCCGCTGTTGGTTATTGACCGGAGAGTCATCTCGGTCATGTCTGCGTGTCTCCCGAACCCGTAGGGTCTACACACTTAAGGTTCAGTGACGCTAGGGTTGTAGAGATATTAGTATGCGGTAACCCGAAAGTTTTTTGGAGTCCCGGATGAGATCCCGGACGTCACGAGGAGTTCCGGAATGGTCCGGAGGTAAAGATTTGTATATAGGAAGTCCAGTTTCGGCTACCGGGAAAGTTTCGGGGGTCACCGGTATTGTACCGGGACCACCGAAAGGGTCTCGGGGGTCCACTAGGTGGGGCCACCTATCCTGGAGGGCCCCATGGGCTGAAGTGGGAAGGGAACCAGCCCCTGGTGGGCTGGTGCGCCCCCCATGGGCCTCCCCCTGCGACTAGGGTTGGAAACCCTGGGGGTGGAGGCGCCCCACCTGACTTGAGGGGCAAGTTCCCCCCTTTGGCCGCCGCCCCCCCCCTTGAGATTGGATCTCTAGGGGGCCGGAGCCCCTCGAGGGCCCCTATATAAAGAGGGGGAGGGAGGGCTGTGCACCCAAGCCCCTGTCGCCTCCCTCTTCCACGTAACACCTCTCCCTCTTGCTGAGCTTGGCGAAGCCCTGCCGAGACCCCCGCTACTTCCACCACCACGCCGCCATGCTGCTGGATCTCCATCAACCTCTCCTTCCCCCTTGCTGGATCAAGAAGGAGGAGACGTCTCTCCCAACTGTACGTGTGTTGAACGCGGAGGTGCCGTCCGTTTGGCGCTAGGATCATCGGTGATTTGGATCACGACAAGTACGACTCCATCAACCCCGTTCTCTTGAACGCTTCCACTCGCGATCTACAAGGCTATGTAGATGCACTCCTCTCTCTTGTTGCTAGATGACTCCATAGATTGATCTTGGTGAAGCGTAGAATTTTTTATTTTCTGCAACGTTCCCCATCACTTGGGCGCTGGAGTTCGAGGGTGCGAGAACGGATTAGGGAAGGAGGAAGAAGGCGTGGGTGAAAAATGGGAGATCTCTGCCCCTTTATAAAGGCGCTGTGGAATGTGCGCCTCCCCACTTGCCTCTCGAAATCGCTTATCTTTCCAAGCGCCTCGATTAATGGCGCTGGTTGGGTTACCCATACCCGTATTGATGGAGATCCCGCGATAAGGGGACATGATATCTGCTTTGACAAGACATGCGAGAGAAACCGCCTCGCGATGTGTGCGGAAGCAGGTTGTAGAAAACAGTTTGAATAAAAGCCGGACCGTGGCGTGATGTCACATTTCGAAGAATTGTCAGCAGATTAGATTTGTGGATTATTATTATTCTCTCTACGATGGTATATGGAATTTGTCTTGCAAAGACGGACACGGTCCTTGTGTTCGGAATTTATCTTGGAGTATTCAGAGATGGAACCCACCTTGCAATGCCGAAGACAATCTACGCGCCAGACTTATCTTCATTGAAGCCTGGTTCAGGGGCTACTGAGGGAGTCCTGGATAAGGGGGTATCCGGACAGCCGGACTGTATACTTTGGCCGGACTGTTGGACTATGAAGATACAAGACAGAAGACTTTGTCCCGTGTCCGGATGGGACTCTCCTTGGCGTGGAAGGCAAGCTTGGCAATTCGGATGTAGATTTCCTGCTCTGTAAACCGACTCTGTGTAACCCTAGCCCCCTCCGGTGTCTATATAAACCGGAGGTTTAGTCCGTAGGACTCATCATCATCATCATTATCAACAACAATCATACCATAGGCTAGCTTCTATGGTTTAGCCTCTTTGATCTCTTGGTAGATCAACTCTTGTAGTACTCATATCATCAAGATAAATCAAGCAGGAAGTAGGGTATTACCTCCATCGAGAGGGCCCGATCCTGGGTAAAACATCGTGTCCCCAGCCTCCTGTTACCACTAGCCTTAGACGCATAGTTCAGGACCCCCTACCTGAGATCCGCCGGTTTTGACACCGACAATAGGGAATGACTTTTCATTCTCTTTCTATTTTCTGCCATGGTCGGGTTTTGAGTCGTACTCAACTTCACGTTCTTACCTACGCATCAAAACCACAACGATAGTTCGTCAAGTCAGTGTTGTTTTAACCTTCTCAAGGACCGGGCGTAGCCACACTCGGTTCAACTAAGGTTGGAGAAACTGACATCCGCCAGCCACCTATGTGCAAAGCACGTCGGTAGAACCAGTCTCGTGTAAGTGTACGCGTAATGTCGGTCCGGGCTGCTTCAACCAACAATACCGCTGAACCAAAGTATGACATGCTGGTAAGCAGTATGACTTGTATCGCCCACAATTCACTTGTGTTCTACTCGTGCATATAACATCTACGCATAAAACCTGGCTCGGATGCCACTGTTGGGGAACGTAGTAATTTCAAAAATTTCCTACGCACACATAGGATCATGGTGATGCATAGCAACGAGAGGGGAGAGTGTTGTCCACGTACCCTCGTAGACCGAAAGCGGAAGCGTTAGCACAACACGGTTGATGTAGTCGTACGTCTTCATGATCCGACCGATCCAAGTACCGAACGTACAGCACCTCCGAGTTCAGCACACGTTCAGCTCGATGAAGTCCCTCGAACTCTGATCCAGCCGAGCTTTGAGGGAGAGTTCCGTCAGTACGACGGCGTGGTGACGATGATGATGTTCTACCGATGCAGGGCTTCGCCTAAGCACCGCTACGGTATTATCAAGGTGGAATATGGTGGAGGGGGGCACCGCACACAGCTAAGAGATCAATGATCAATTGTTGTGTCTATGGGGTGCCCCCTGCCCCCGTATATAAAGGAGCAACGGGGGGAGGCGGCCGACCTAGGAGGAGGGCGCGCCAAGGGGGGAGTCCTACTCCCACTGAGAGTAGGACTCCTCCTTCCCTTGTTGGAGTAGGAGAGAAGGAAAGAGGGGGAGAGGAAGAAGGAAAAGGGGGCTGCACCCCTTATCCAATTCGGACCAGAGGGGAGCCGCGCGCCTCCTTCCTTTTGGCCTCTCTCCTCTATTTCGGTATGGCCCAATAAGGCCCATATACTCCCCGGCGAATTCCCGTAACTCTCCGGTACTCCGAAAAATACCCAAATCACTCGGAACCTTTCCGAAGTCTGAATATAGTCGTCCAATATATCGATCTTTACGTCTCGACCATTTCGAGACTCCTCGTCATGTCCCCGATCTCATCCGGGACTCCGAACTACCTTCGGTACATCAAAATACATAAACTCATAATATAACCGTCATCGAACTTTAAGCGTGCGGACCCTACGGGTTCGAGAACTATGTAGACATGGCCGGGACACGTCTCCGGTCAATAACCAATAGCGGAACCTGGATGCTCATATTGGCTCCCACATATTCTACGAAGATCTTTATCGGTTAAAGCGCATAACAACATACGTTGTTCCCTTTGTCATCAGTATGTTACTTGCCCGAGATTTGATCGTCGGTATCTCAATACCTAGTTCAATCTCGTTACCGGCAAGTCTCTTTACTTGTTACGTAATGCATCATCCCGTAACTAACTCATTAGCTACATTGCTTGCAAGGCTTATAGTGATGTGCATTACCGAGAGGGCCCAGAGATACCTCTCCGACAATCGGAGTGATAAATCCTAATCTCGAAATATGCCAACTCAACATGTACCTTCGGTGACACCTGTAGAGCTCCTTTATAATCACCCAGTTACGTTGTGACATTTGGTAGCACACAAAGTGTTCCTCCAGTAAACGGGAGTTGCATAATCTCATAGTTATAGGAACATGTATAAGTCATGAAGAAAGCAATAGCAACATACTAAACGATCAAGTGCTAAGCTAACGGAATGGGTCAAGTCAAACACATCATTCTCTAATGATGTGATCCTATTAATAAAATGACAACTCATGTCTATGGCTAGGAAACTTAACCATCTTTGATTCAACGAGCTAGTCAAGTAGAGACATACTAGTGACACTATGTTTGTCTATGTATTCACACATGTATTATGTTTCCGGTTATTACAATTCTAGCATGAATAATAAACATTTATCATGAAATAAGGAAATAAATAATAACTTTATTATTGCCTCTAGGGCATATTTCCTTCAAAAAATGAAATAGCCAGTTAATGTCATATGAATTGGGCCGCAAACTACTTTTATTGTAATTTAATAACACGTCGAAGTGTATGTGTACAAATAGTGCGATAAACAATATTACTGTTTAACCTGCCAAGACCAGGGGGGAGCTGCGTGCGGGTCCGAAGACAGATGGAATGATCATCGAGAAGAACATCTAGAGATTCCCTCGCGCGTCCGAACTGCTTCCCGCTTTGGTATGTCCGTCCTTTGATAGGTCCGGAAACCAGGTGACCAGTAAAGGCCTGGAAAAAAGAAACCTGAAAAAAAGAGAAAATGTAAAATTATGTGTGTCAAGGAGCGGTTGAGCCGCATTGTGGAACACAATCTAGCTGTGCCTCCGTCTATGCCCATGGTATTTTGAGTGCGTAGTTATGTACGCGCGGTACGAATGCCGCCATTTGGTCGGGATTGGGATAGAGGCCAAATTGGTAGTCAAGCTCTTGATGAGCTGGGCTGTCCTGCTGCAGAGTAGTTCGGACTTGTGTGACAATGTCCGGGAGGTTGGCCACCGAATTAAGGTTCTGCCTGAAAAGGCCGCTCTATGCTTCTGCTGCGAGGGCAGCGGTGTGCTCCTCGGTATGGAGGGAGCGTTCCGTGTTGCCATTGACTATTATGACACCGCGTGGTCCGGGCATCTTGATCTTGAGATAAGCGTAGTGTGGCACCGCATTGAATCGAGCGAATGTGGTTTGTCCGAGCAGTGCGTGATAGGCACTGCGGAAGGGCACGATATCGAAGATCAACTCTTCGCTTCGGAAATTGTCCGGGGATCCGAAGACCACCTCGAGTGTGATTGAGCACGTACATCGGGCCTCTACACCTGGGATGACACCTTTAAAGGTGGTTTTTGTGGGCTTGATCCTTGAGGGGTCAATATCCATTTTGTGCACTGTATCCTGATAGAGCAGGTTCAGGCTACTGCCTCCGTCCATGAGGACTCGCGTAAGATGGAATCCATCAATGATTGGGTCAAGTACTAGTGCGGGTGAACCGTCATGATGGATACTGGTTGGATGGTCCCTGCGATCGAAAGTGAGCGGGCAGGACGACCATGGGTTGAAATTTGGGGCGATTGGCTCCACCGCGTAGACGTCCCTGAGCGCACGCTTCCGCTCCCTTTTGGGGATATGGGTAGCGTATATCATGTTCACCATTTTAACTTTGGGGGGGGGACTTCTTCTGTCATCCTGTGTTCGGTGGCCGGAGCTCCTCGTCGTCGTCCTTGCTTTGCGAGCCCTTCTCCTTGTGCTCGGCATTTAACTTGCCGGCCTGTTTGAAAACCCAACATTCTCTATTGGTATGGTTGCCTGGTTTATCAGGAGTGTCGTGGATTTGGCATGGATGATCGAGTATGCGGTCCAAGTTGGACTGGCCCGGATTATTTCTTTTATATCGCTTCTTCGGCTGACCGGACTTAGATCCACTGAATCCGGTGTTGACCGCCTTGTCCTCGATGTTTTCACCATTGTTTCGATGCTTGTGGCTGTTGCGTCGGGGCTTGCCGTTGTGATTTATGGCTTCAGAAGTGCCAGGTTTGGTTGTATTGGTATTGCTACGGTCTATCCAGCTATCCTCGCCCGCACAGAAGCGGGTCATAAGCGTCATAAGGGCTGCCATGGACTTCGGCTTTTCTTGGCCGAGGAGTTGGGCGAGCCATTCGTCACAGATGTTATGTTTAAAGGCCGCTAGGGCTTCGGCATCCGGACAGTCAATGATTTGGTTCTTTTTAGTTAAGAACCTAGTACAAATTTTCCTGGCTGGCTCTCCGGGCTGTTGGATTATGTGACTTAAGTCGCCAGCATCCGGAGGTCGGACATAGGTACCTTGGAAGTTGTCAAGGAAGGCATCTTCCAAGTCCTCCCAGCTGCCAATGGAGTTTTCGGGCAAACTATTCAACTAGTGCCGAGTTGTTCCCTTGAGTTTTAGCAGGAGATATTTGATGGCGTGAAGATCATGACCGCGGGCCATATGAATATGGAGGAGAAAATCCTCAATCCATACCGCGGGATCTGTTGTCCCATGATATGATTCGATGTTCACGGGTTTAAACCCTTCCGGGAATTCATGTTCCATTACTTCATCAGTGAAGCAGATGTGGTGTGCGGCGCCTCTATGTCGAGCCAAGTCATGACGTAGCTCGGATGGAGTCCGTCTGTGGTTTTCGGCCGGGGCGTGGTTATAGTTGCCACGTCCGGCCAGGTGGCCATTGTTGCGCATCGAGGCACGCCCCGCGATCCATAGATCGATCTGGTCTGGCCTGCTCTATTTTCCAAGTCACGCCGCAGGTCATATGTGTATCCCCGAGTTGTTGTATTTCTATTTTTACGGCAAGGTAGTGCGGGCTAGTGTTCGGATTGAGTTGCCGCTTTGTCCCTGCCATGTGGTGGTCGGTCAGCTGCATTATGTGCTGGTAGGACGGGCTCCGGCGCCTCGTCCTCAAATTGGGGTAGTAATTTGTGCCTCAGGTAACTTTTGGTTGGGCGCTTGAGGCCGTATTCCTCAGCTGCCAGGACATCAGTCCATCTATCATTGAGCAGATCTTGATCAGCTTGAAGCTGCTGCTGCTTCTTTTTCAGGCTCCTTGCAGTGGCTATTAGTCGGTGCTTAAAGCGCTCCTGCTCGACGGGTTCCTCAGGCACGGTAAAGTCTTCGTCGCCGAGGCTCACCTTGTCCTCGGAGAGCGGCAGGTAATTACTATCCTCCGAGAGTTCATTCATGGCCTATTCATCAGGGCTCACTCGCCCGTCTTCCTATTCGGAGGTTGGCTCAACAGGGTCTTCATTGTGTTCGGCATCGTACGGAGTGTTGTTTTCTCCTGTGATGGTATTGCTGTTTTTACCATGGCGTGGCTTAGAACAGCGTCACTGATGCCGATGCTTCACCTGTATCTCAGGAGGCTTATCCTCGACTGGATTTTCATTGTCGCCGTTGTTCTCTTTGGGTGTATCCACCATGTATATGTCATACGAGGAGGTGGCTGTACAGCGCCCTGTAAGCGGTTGCTTTTGTGCCTGCTCCTCTTCCAGCATCGTCGTCCATACCGTCGATGTCTTCGGAGTTGTAATCGAGCATGCCAGTTAAGTCTTCGACAATGGCTATTAAGTGGGTGGTGGGTGGGAAGTGAAATTCTCCGTCATTAGCTTCCAACTCAAGCCGGATATAGTTCGGCTGAGAGTCTCCTAATAAGAAGAGGGTTTTAAACAAGCTTAGCAAATCGCCTAAAGGCGAGTGCCGTAAGATGTCCGCGGAGCTGAACTCAATGATCGACGCCCGATTAGGTTCGAAGGGCGCGGATGTACGCGGTTCGGAACCTATGGCTGGAGATGAATCCGAGGTTCCGATGACACAGGCTCTGCTCGAGGTCGGATATGTGTTCGACTTCAACGCCGCTGAGTCTGTGGCTTCCGTGGCGGGGTTGAGCTTCCCGTCCTCGGACGATGCAATCTGCTCCGGATCTAGGGCCAGAGCAGTTACAGGCGCTATCTCCTGGGCACGGTCCGATGACAGATTTAGGTCATGTTCATCGTGGCGGCAAGGAGCGGCCGTCATGAGCTCGAATCCGTCGAAGATCAAGTCTCCGCATATGTCGGCAACGTAATTCAGACTTCCAAACCTGGCTTGATGTCCAGGGGCGTAGCTATCGATCTACTCTATATGGCCAAGCGAGGCCCACAATGCGAAGCCGCCGAAGACGAGGATCTATCCGGGAAGAAAAACCTTCCCCTGGACTGCATTGTTGTAGATGATTGATGGAGCCATCAAATCTCTTGGTAATGACGCAGTGGAACTCTCAATGAAAGCACCAATGTCGGTGTCAAAACCGACGGATCTCGGGTAGGGGGTCCCGAACTGTGCGTCTAAGGTTGATGGTAACAGGAGACGGGGGGCACGATGTTTACCCAGGTTCGGGCCCTCTCTATGGAGGTAATACCCTACTTCCTGCTTGATTGATCTTGATGAATATGAGTATTTACAAGAGTTGATCTACCACGAGATTGTAATGGCTAAACCCTATAAGTCTAGCCTATATGATTATGGTTGTGTATATGCCTCTACGGACTAAGCCCTCCGGTTTATATACACCGGAGGGGACTAGGGTTGTACAAAGCCGGTTACAGAGAAAGAAATCTTCATATCCGGTCGCCAAGCTCGCCTTCCACGCCAAGGAGAGTCCCATCCGAACACGGGACGAAGTCTTCTGTCTTGTATATCATAGTCCATTAGTCTGACCCATATCAATAGTCCGGCTGTCCGAGGACCCCTTAATCCGGGACTCCCTTAGGTGGCCCTTTCGATCATGAGCGTGGACTTGACCAATATGAGCGAGAAGACAAGGAGCATGTTCGAGGCCAGGCAGAAGGAGATGTTCGACACCGATGGCCTGAATTAGGTCATCTGATCGGCCGTGGCCGTTCTTTTTTGGAGGCCTGCATGGGTGCCGGTCGCTAGGCTGCTGACTGTGTGCCGGCGAGAAACACATTCATTTTGGGGGCTGGTTGTGTTGTCGGCCACTGGCTGTGTTGCCGGTGAGGACGTGTAGGCCGCTGGCTCTGTTGCCGGCGAGGACGTGTAGGCCGTTGGCTCTATTGCCGGCGTGAACTAGGGCGTGGTTATTTTGAAAGTTGGCATTTGAAAATGGAGGCGGACAGGATGGGGCAAAAGGATGCATCCGCGTGTTGGGTGCACGACCACCGCATCCTAGGACAGGTCCGGACACGACCCCATTGCCCTATCCAAACAGACAGAATCCGGGCAAAACGGACGTCCGTTTGGAGTCGTGCGCTGGAGTTGGCCTAAGACCGCATCCTCAAGTTTAGACCCAGCCGTTGCCTCCTCTCAAAAAAGCCTAGGGTTCCTCTACCTCCCATTGGCGTCGCCGCTAGTCCGCCTCATCTTCGGTGGCCATTTTAAAGCTCGAGGATAAAAACCCTAGGCCTGACCTGATTTGGTTATACCTATCAATGACGTTTTTTTGTCGTTACCTTGTTAAAGGCATTGCTTGGATATGCTCGGACTTGTTCTTTGAAGTAATAACTTAGAATCTGGCCGTTGGTGGTTGGATCCAGTGATGGCAGCCCTTTGAGCGTCGTTTCCTTCCCGAAGTCGTTGTTGTTGAATACTTCTTTATCCTTACATGTCAAGAAATTGTTGGTGCGCAAATAGTTGTTGATGTAGTTTTTCAATCATTATTTTGTTTGCTTGAGGATATATATATATTTTTCATCGCTCATGCATAGCTTTGGTTTTATCTGACTTTGCTATTTGCCGGCGTGTTTATGTTTGTGTGTGTGTTGGTGTTGATTGTGTGCATTCTAACTATGCAGAGACCGGGTGGTGTGTGCTCATAATGTTTTTATCCACTTGAAACTTCATTCTCAGTGAATTAAATTCACACTTTGATGGGAACAAAATGTGGTCGTATTCTTGATGGAAATTAAAGAGGGGGCTCATTGTTATAAAGAAACAATTGCTGAATTAAAGAACATTCCTTCAAGCATCTACATGAGCTTGAGGTTATCGGAACGCACAGTTGTTTTACACCTGTCTGCTGTTCTTAATTTTCGGAATTAATACGTGTTTTCAAGTCGGGGACGCTCTCTTGACCCAACGCCTCCTCCCTAATTACGGTTTCTCTGCCTCCCGCCGGCGTCGCCGCCGGTCCGTCTCGTCTCCGGTGGCTTTAGGGTCATGGGGGCGCGGTGGATCCCTACACTTGCTGGTGGGAGGGCTCCGTTTTTAGATGTGTCTTTGAGATTTGTTAGAGTTCGTGTTCTCTTGAGAAAGGCGAGACAACGGTGGCTTCCTGAAGTTGGAATAAGGTTCTTCTCGCCTAGCCCCGTTCCGGTGGTGCATCTAGCATCGTTGGTGGGCATATGGAGGTGTGTCTCCGGCAGATCTGTCTTTGGTGGATTTGCTCGATCTGTTCGTCGTTCGTCAACGTTCGTGTGTCTTCAGGTTGGATCCTTCCGATCTATGCTATTCTTCATCGGCGACGGTTGTTGTTCTGGTGCGTTGGTTCTATGGGGCCTTAGCATGATGACTTCCCGACTATCTACTACAACAAGTTTTGCCCGGCTCCACTGAGGGAGGGACGATGACGGCAGGGCGTCTTCGGCTAGCTTCTGTGCTTATAGTCGTCGCTAGGTGGTCTACGGATCTGGATGTAATTTTTATTATTTCCGTGTTTTTTTTTGCGGGTGATCTAACTTTTTTTTTTTGCGGGCGATGTTTGTTGTACTCCTATGACTGAAGAAGATGAATAGATCAGATGTTCTCCTGAAAAAAAAGACGTGTTTGGTTAACAAAACGAAGCCGATAAAATTCGACCGTATGTCCCGCTTGCTTGTGAGTTGTGACTACCCGAAACGGTGAGTCGTGGCAAAGCCTTGCGCGACAAATAGGGAAAGGACCACACCACCCCACTCCCCACCGGGACCCTCCTACTCGCATGGCTGGCTATAGGCAACTGTGGCGCGAACGCGATGCGTGCCCACCACCGGAAGTAGGTCACGTCTTTCTTTTCTTCAAGGACATGGGGGGCCATTCTCTTCTGTTTCTACCTACCTATAAGCACAGAAGCAGCCGCTGGTGTGGATGTGGTCCGACGATTTCCAGGTTTCACTCCAGTGCACGTACAGCACCATCTCGCAAGCCCGTAATTGGCAGATGGATCTGCCCCTTTACCGGCGCTTGATGATGACGCCGTCGACGATTATCATCATTGCACACCCACACCACACGGCCAACGAGCTGAAGCTCTTTCGAAGTTGATGAGGCGGACGCTGCTGGTCCGCACGTACGGCACCTGAGGCGATACTCTGGTTTATCTAGGGCTTCTCCAACTCCGACCCAAAAATCGGGCACCGCATCCCTTCATGAACCGGACACCCATGCAGGAGGTGGCCATTCAAGGCTAGCCGCATATGTTCGGTTGCATTTTTATCAAAATTTAGTAAAATTAAAAAGCATATTTAATTTTCATGAATATGTAAAGTTTGTGTATCTTTCATTGATAGAAAAAAGTTGGAATGAGAACAGGGTTACAACACTTGCACAATTAAACAAACCGGATGATATTCACATGTACTTGGAAGTCCACAACACCGGCCTCCGTCTGCCAGCCGGCAGCAATGGCGTCCATCTTCGTCTTCTACTCGGACGAGAGGCTGCCCCAAATGCCTTTGGAGCTCGAGGAGGCCATGGTAGGGGTGGTGTGGAGAGGAGAAAGGGAACGGAGGAGGATGAATGCGGCTATGGCTGGGGCTGGAGTTTCAATAGTCGGCGGATGGCGGGGCAAGCGGCGGGGTTGTTAATGGTGGACGGCAGATGAACGGACAGGTGGTGCAGGAGTAGGTTCCTCGGCAACGGCGCATGTCTAATGTAGGGAGGCGAACCAATGGGATGTCGTTTGACGCAGATGAGTCGCGTGCACCGAGAAACAACACGGGCGACGCTCTCGGTTGGCAGGCCGCTTCAATGTCGGCTCAGAGAGGCCGCGTCACTGTGAGCTAACATGAATGTGGTACTAGTGCTCTGGAGCGTTGACCACTTCGTGCGGGAAGGGGCACAGGCGAGGGATGGTTTTTGGGTGGGCCAGGGCAGTCAGAAGCGGGTGTGGCAATGGTCCGGACGCCCGCAAATCTCCCCCCCCCCCCGCCCCCCGGTCAAGTTTGTTTTCGGTTTGCGGAAAAATCATGTCTGGACCGGTACAAACCCGCGTTGAATGGCAAAACACATCCAAACCGCGCGGTTCGGATGGTTGCGTTTGGTGTGAGGGTCGATGTTGGAAATGCCCTTACAACTTTGCTTTGTTGATGTTAAGGTTGTGTCTACTGCACGGTAAGGGCAACTCCAATGGGAGTCCTTGAATATCCGGACCAGCTGGTCCGGACACTTTCTACCATTCAACTGGAGTCATCCTGTTCGTGGTCTGGTCTGGAAGTCCGAAATCCAACAAGCGACCGTCAAACCTAGGGAAGATTTGTGGAGTACAGAAACGCTGTGGACACGACAAGTCAACTTTGAACCCCACGCGCTATGCGATCTGTGGACATGTCTAAACATGTCTCCGCATGTTTGAGGATGTATATATTGGTTACTCCCTCCGTCCTTTAAAGAGTGTACTTTGTTGGAGGGTCAGATTTAGTCAGCTGTCTCCTCATCCTCCAAGAAAGAAAGTTAGGATTCGTGCCTCTCGCCAGCATCGACGCGGGTCCGCCTCGTCTTCGGTGGCCCTAGGGCCATGGAGGCGCGGTAGATCCTGACAAAGGCCGGTAGGAGGGCTCCATTTTTAGTCGTTTTTTTCCAATTTTGCTAGGGTTTGTGTCCTGCTCAGGAAGGCGAGACGGCGGCGGCTCCCTGAAGATGGAATAAAGGACTCCCCGCCTAGCCCCGTTCCGGCGGTCTGTCTAGCATCATTGGTGGGCGTGTGGAGGTGTGTCTCGAGTAGATCTATCTTTGGTGGATTGGTTCAGATCTCGTCGTTGTTCGTCTACGTTCGTGTTTTTTCGGTTTGGATCCTCCAGGTCTACATTATTTTTCACCGGCGGCGGTTGCCGTTCTGGTGTGCTGGTCCTATGGGGCCTTAGCACGACAACTTGCCGACTGTCTATTACAACAATTTGTGCCCGACTCCAGCGATGGAGGGGGTGATGATGGTGGCGCGCCTTCGGCTCGCTTGAGTGCTTGTAGTAGTTGCTATGTGGTCTACGGATCTGGATGTAATTTTTATTTCTGGTGTTCGTTGTACTGTCATAATTAAAGATGAATAGATTGGAAGTTTTCCTGCAAAAAAAACTTTGTTGAAGGGTCAAACTATCTCAAAGTTTGACCGAGTTTGTGCAAAAATATATCGATGCTTGTGAAACAAAATAGGTATATGATGAAAATATATTTTATCATGAAACTAAGTGTAAGGGCATTCTTGTCCCTATGTAGTTTTGGTGATTGATGACAATGACTTTGCGGACTAATCGTGTGTATTGAGCTTTTCAGATATATCACGACTAAACACAAGACGATTTGATACCCCTCGGAGATTATAGAAGACGACCTTTCTCTACGGTTTGGGTCGGTGGAGTTGAGTCGTAGGAAAGCCGTACTATTAAGAGGGTGTCCGCTTTGGAAAGGTTTGGGTGGAATCTCACGTACACATTCCCTTATGCACCGCCTTTCCTTGAGCTCCTCGGAGTGTTCCTCCGTCTCACCGTGTCTCTGCGAAATGAAGGCCTCACTCTTGCACTTCTCAGGCTAGCGGTAGTACTGCTCTTTTGAGCAGTACTACCGCAGGAGCCAGCGGTAGTACCGGGCTCCGGCACGGTAGTACCGTAGGCTCCCACGGTAGTACCGCTCTTCCAAGCGGTAGTACCGCGAGCTCTGGTCTAGCACCGCTCTCAAGCGGTGGTAGGCACGGATGTAAATTTTTTACATCCGCGCTCCCCGCGGTAGTACCGTGCTTCGGCGCGGTAGTACCGTGGCACCAGGCCAGGATCCGTAGCAGGAGCGGAGGTAGGGGCGGATGTAATTTTTTACATCCGCACCCTTCACGGTAGTACCACACCCTCGGTCGCGGTAGTTTCATGTCGGATTTTTGCACGACATTTTCTCAGCGGAGGTAGTCACGGATGTAATTTTTTACATCTGTGCCTACCAGGCCTGGCCCGTGTCTGCCTTGCGGAAGTACCGCATGGGGCCGCGGTAGTACCGCTGATCTACCGCGCCCTGTCGGTGCTCCTTTTGCCTGGTCAGGTCTCTGCCGTGCTCATGGTAGTACCGCGGTCCACCGCGGTAGTACCGCAAGCCAGTGCGGTAGTACCGCGCCTGTGGAGCGGTAGTTCCGTGGGCTATGGGCTGAGTGGTGGGCAACGGTTGGAATTGTCCCCCCACTATAAAAGGGGGTCTTCTTCTCCAAGAAGACTTACCTCTTCCAACCCTAAACTCCATTGTTGCTCCAAGCTTCATTTTTGGCCGATCTCTGTCCCTAGCCAATCAAACTTGTTGATTTGCTCGGGATTGGGTGACAAGGCCCCGATCTACACTTCCACCAAGAGATATTCGATTCCCCCACTAATCCCTAGCGGATCTTGTTACTCTTGGGTGCTTGAGCACCCTAGACGGTTGAGGTCACCTCGAAGCCATACTCCATTGTGGTGAAGCTTCGTCGTGTCGTTGGGAGCCTCCAAGTGTTGTGGAGATTTCCCCAACCTTGTTTGTAAAGGTTCGATCGCCGCCTTCAAGGGCACCAATAGTGGAATCACGGCATCTCGCATTGTGTGAGGGCGTGAGGAGATTACGGTGGCCCTAGTGGCTTCTTGGGAAGCATTGTGCCTCCACACCGCTCTAACGGAGACGTACTTCCCCTTAAAAGGAAGGAACTCCGGTAACACATCCTCGTCTCCACCGGCTCCACTCTTGGTTATTTCGTGCCTTTACTTTTTGCAAGCTTACTTGTGTTGTATCTATTGCTTGCTTGTGTGCTAGTTGTCTTTGCATCATATAGGTTGTCCACATAGTTGCATATCTAGACAACCTACTTTGTTGCAAGGTTTAAATTGTTAAAGAAAAGCTTAAAAATTGTTAGTTGCCCATTCACCCCCCCTCTTGTCAACCATATCGATCCTTTCAATTGGTATCAGAGCCTCATCTCTTTATTAAGGACTCTGTCGTCCGAAGAGTATGGTTGACACCAACGATGATGCGGAGGAGCACTCCGGTGTGAATCCTATCTCGTCTACGGCCGATGGGGGAACCTCGGTCTCCCGTGAGTAATTCAATGTGGCTTTAGACACATTGAAAACCTCCATGACGACCGAGGTTGAAAGCATGTTTACTAAATTCCTAGAAGGACTTAAACTATCCACCTCGCCGATGAAAGTGGGTGATCCCACTAACAAGGTGATGGATGCTAACTCCGACAAGGGGGAAGCTAATAGTGAAAAGGGTCCTTCTACTAGTGGTAGAAATGGCACCGGCATCTATGCCCATGTGGAACCTCCTACTTATGATGGACCGATTCCCTCTACTCATTTAAATCATGCCGGTCCTCCTCCTAAGATTGTGAAAAATGAGGATTTTGATTCTTGGGTTTATCGTTTCAAGCGTCACTTAAAACATGTGAATACTAATCTTTGGAGAATCATAGAAGAAGGTTTCTATCCACATGACCCAAGCAACTTCACCCCTCGAGAAGCCGTGGATAATCAATTCAATGAGAGCGCTCTCTTCATCATCCAAGTGCCATCCTTCCCGAAGATCTCCCTCATCTTCGACCTCATGCCGTGGCTAAAGACGCATGTCAATGTGTTGTGTCTCTCTATCGGGGAAGTGCTAGCATTCAACGCTCCAACTATGAAGTGGTGCAAGATGAAGCCGATGAGTTTGCAATGAAAGAAGATGAAGAACCTCGTGAGCTCTTTCGAAGAGTGACCAAACTCGCGGTCTCACTCCGAGATCATGGGAGCAAGGACACGGATGGCAATTGGATCAAGCAGAAGTTCCTCAAGGCCATGATGCCCTACAACAAGGCCATGTCCTCCGTCATTCGTCAAAGACCGGACTTCCACTCCATGACCTCAAGCGAAGTGTTGGATGAGTTCGTTGCAATGAGCATCTTGGACAAGACCACCGACAATGCGGTGCTCTGTTCTCAAAGGGCAAAGAAGCCCAACCTTGCCCTGAAGGCCAAGGTTAGTGTGGAAGAAGAGGAAGAAGAGGAAGATGAGGAGAGCAACCCCGAAGACACGAAATATGATTATCATGAGCACATGGCTCTTGCCTCAAGACAATTTTGGAGCAAGAAGAATGCAAGACCCAACTTCAACAAGAACAACTCAAGTGGCCTCAAGGGCAAGCAACGAGTTAGAACTTGTTTCAACTGTGGCAATGTGAGCCACTTCGTTGCGGATTGTCCTTACGAGAAGCGGGAAGACAATGGTGGCAAGTTCATCCGAAAAGACAAAGCCAAGTCCTTCCCCAACAAGAACAACTTCACCAAGAAGACTCCTACTCGCGGGTTGGTGTTTCAAGAAGAATAGCGTGAGGATGACGATGATGATGAAGATAGTGAAGCAATGGCTATGGCATCCGTTGCCATTGCCACAACTCCCCGGGTGTCTCTCTTCGACTCACCCAACGAGAACATCACCGCCAAGTGCCTCATGGCTAAAGCCACTAACAAGGTAACCCCCAACATCAAAACCACCATTATTCCTAATCCTTCTTTGACGGTTGGCTTTGATGATGGTAAGGGGTCTAATGAGGAGGTAAATGAATTTGAGTCCTTCATGAGTAAGCTCAAGGGCAAATCCAAGAAGCACTTTGTTGCTCTCTTGGAACAACTTGGTGAAGCCAATGACATGATCGAGGCTCACGAAGAAACCATCTCTAAGATGGAAGGTCATAGTCGTGACTATGCCAATGAGATATCGGATCTCTCTAATGCTCTCGAGGAAGAGCGTGGGCATCGTTTGGCTCTTGAGGAGTCACACAACGATGACCATGCCAAATTAAAGAAAGATCTTGATCATGCTCTTGTTGTGTCTCGCGTGCTAACTTCCGAGAAGGCTAAACTTGGGGTTGATCATGCTAGACTCAAGGAGGAATTTGATGTACTTGACAAGGCCCATAAGGTCTTGAAAGGTGCTCATGCAAACCTCAAGGAGTCTCATGCTCAACTCCAGGAATTGTCCCGATTTGCAACATCATTTCGAAAATGTTGAGGCTTACGATATGATCGAGAGTCTCAAGAGCATGTTTCAGACACAGGCTAGGACCGAAAGGTTCAACGTCTGGCGATCCTTGATGGATTGCAAGCTGAAGGAAGGTGATCCACTGAGCCCACATGTGATCAAGATGATCGGATATGTGCAAGCTTTGGATCGTTTGGGCTTCCCGCTCTTGGATGAGCTGGTTACTGATGTTGTTCTGGGTTCTCTTCCGCCCAGCTATGGGACGTTCATCTCAAACTATCATATGCATGGCATGGATAAGAAGCTCACTGAATTGCATGGGATGCTCAAAGTGGCAAAGCAGGATATTAAGAAAGGCACGCATCAAGTGTTGATGGTGCAGAAATCGGCTAAGTTCAAGGAGAGTTGGTCCAAGAAAAAGGCTAAGGCAAAGGGCACTGAGACGGTAACCTCCGCCGATGCGCCGAAGTCTGCACCAGACTCGAAGACCGTTTGCTTTCACTGCAAGGAGACCGGTCACTGGAAGAGGAACTGTAGCAAGTGTCTTGCAGAGCATGGCAAGAAGGCCGGGAATGCTGCTTCAGGCAAAGGTACACTTGTTGCATATGTTATAGAAATTTACCTTGCTGACATACCTAGTAACTCTTGGGTATTTGATACCGGATCGGTTGTTCATATTTGCAGCTCGATGCAGGGACTGGTAAGAACTAGGCGTGTGGCACAAGGGGAGATTGACATCAGGGTCGGCAACAAAGCAAGAGTTGCTGCATTGGAGGTCGGCACAATGCAGCTCCAGCTTCCTTCCGGATTCATTATGGAATTGAATAATTGTTATTACATTCCTACACTTAGTCGGAACATTATTTCTGCCTCATGTTTGATGAGTCAAGGTTATGAATTCAATTTAAAGGACAATGGTTGTTCGATATTTTTGAATGGTATGTTCCACGGCTATGCACCCATTGTTGATGGGCTATTTATATTGAATCTAGAATAGGAACCGGTCTATAACGTGAATGTTAAGAGGCATAAGCCTAATGAGATAAATCCTACAAACTTCTGGCATTGCTGGCTTGGACACATTAGTCTGAAACGCATGAAGAAGCTCCATAATGATGGGCTCCTAACTTCGTCCGACTTCGGGTCGTTCGATACAAGTGAATCATGCTTGCTCGACAAGATGAGTAAGTCTCCTTTCACAAAGAGTTGTGAGAGGGCGTCCAAGCTGTTGGAACTTATACATAGTGATGTATGTGGTCCAATGAGCACAACTGCCAGAGGCGGCTATCAGTACTTCGTGACTTTTACCTACGACTTGAGTAGATATGGATATATCTATTTGATGAGGCACAAGTCAGAGACTTTTGAAAAGTTCAAAAAGTTTCAGAACGAGGTTGAGAATCAGCTCGGCAAGACTATAAAACTTCTACGATCTGATCGTGGAGGTGAGTACATGAGCCAGGAGTTTGATGATCATCTGAAAATCCGAGGTATAGTACCTCAGCTCACACCTCCGGGTACGCCATAGAGAAACGACGTGTCGGAACGGAGGAATAGGACCTTGTTGGACATGGTCCGGTCTATGATGAGCAAATCGGATTTACCATTGTCATTCTGGGGATACGCTCTAGAAACTGCAGCTTTCACACTTAATAGGGTACCATCAAAATCCATAGACAAGACACCACATGAGATGTGGACCGGGAAGAGTCCCAGTTTGTCTTTTGTAAAGATTTGGGGTTGTGAAGCATTTGTCAAGCGACTTATGTCAGACAAGCTTACACCCAAGTCGGATAAATGCATATTCGTGGGATATCCGAGGGAAACCTTGGGATATAGCTTCTACAATCGGGAAGAGAACAAAGTGTTTGTTGCTCGGAATGGGTTTTCCTTGAGAAAGAGTCGGGAGGCCAGTGGGAGGACGGTTCAACTCGAAGAAATTCGAGGACACTCGGGGACAGCTGGGCTGGTGATGAGATCATACCGGAGTTAGTCAAGGAACCTGTAGTGGAAGCGGCATCGAAACCACGAAGGTTGGAAAGATTGTGCAGAGTGCGTGATGTATTGTTGCTAGAAAGCGACGAGCCGGCCACGTATGCAGAAGCGATGGTGAGCCTAGATTCCGAGGCATGGCTGGAGGCCATGAGATCCGAGTTAAAGTCCATGGATGAGAATCAAGTATGGGACTTGGTTGATCCGCCGCCTGGCATAACGGCCATTGGTTGCAAATGGGTCTTTAAGAAGAAAACCGATGTGGATGGAAATGTTCAGATCCACAAAGCACGGCTTGTCACTAAAGGTTATGGGCAAGTTCAAGGAATTGACTACGACGAGACTTACTCACTGGTAGCGATGCTGAAATCAGTGAGGATCATACTAGCTATAGCTGCATATTTCAATTACGAGATATGGCAGATGGATGTCAAAACGGCTTTCCTTCACGGAAATTTAACCGAGGACGTGTATATGATGCAGCCCGAGGGTTTTGTCAATCCGACTAGCACTAGTAAGGTATGCAAGCTCAAGAGATCCATTTATGAGTTGAAGCAAGCATCTCGGAGTTGGAACATTTGTTTTGATGAGGTCGTCACTGGTCTCGGTTTCATCAAAGGCGAAGAGGACTCTTGTTTATACAAGAAGTTAAGTGGGAGCTCGATAGTATTTTTGATCTTGTATGTGGATGACATACTACTGATCGGGAACGATGTTTCGATGTTGAACTCTGTCAAGGGATCATTGAATGGCAAGTTTTCGATGAAAGACCTTGGTGAGGCAGTGTATATTTTAGGCATTAAGATCTATAGAGATAAATCGAGGAGGCTACTCGGCTTAAGCCAGAGCACGTACATAGATAAAGAGTTGAAGTGGTTCAACATGAGTGAGGCGAAGAAAGGGTTCTTGCCACTCTCACATGGTATAAGGCTAAGCAAGACTCAGAGCCCTTCGACATGTGATGAGCGAAGCATGATGAGTAGGATTCTGTATGCCTTGGCAATCGGATCCATCATGTATGCCATGATATGTACAAGGCCTGATGTTGCTTTTGCAATAAGCCTAACAAGTAGATACCAAGCCAACCCAGGTGAGAGTCACTGGGCAGCGGTAAAGACAATTTTGAAGTACCTGAAAAGGACTAAAGAGATGTTCCTAGTTTATGGAGGTGAGGAAGAGCTCGTCGTAAGTGGTTACGTCGAGGCTAGTTTCCAAACCGACAGAGATGATTGTCGATCATAGTCCAGATTCGTGTACGTCCTGAACGGAGGAGCAGTGCACTGGATGAGTTCCAAGCAGGATACGGTGGCCGATTCTACCACAAAAGCCGAATACATTGCGGCTTGTGAAGCTGCAAAGGAAGGTGTTTGGACCCGACATTTTCTGGATGATCTTGGTATTTTCCCAGCCTCGGTGAAACCGTTGGACCTTTACTGTAATAATTCCGGTGTCATCGCACAAGCCAAGGAGCCGAGGAATCACCACAAGGTCAGACACATATTTCGGAAATATCACCTGATACGAAAGATCGTAAAGAATGGTGATGTAGAGTTATGCAAGATTCACACGGACGCAAATGTTGCAGATCTGTTGAATAAGCCGCTTCCACAACCCAAGCATGAGGGGCACGCTAGAGCTATGGGCATTCGATGTCTATTTGATTGACTCTAGTGCAAGTGGGAGACTGTTGGAGATATGCCCTAGAGGCAATCATGTATGATGATATTTCCTATGTGTTTATGAATAGAGATAGTCCTTGGACATTATCAATGATGTGTATCAGCAAGTACGTGACTTGTTTGTGGGACTATGCATTGTGTGATGACTGTTCTAAATGGTCCCTAGTTGAAAGGGTTGTGTGGACGCGCAGCCGACTAGACTAGCATATGACACGGTCGATGGCTCGGTCTCACTAGCCATGGAGCATTGGATGCTAACCGGGTACTATGGACTTGGGAAGGTCTGGTCGAATTCGACATAGTCGGATCCGAGTCGAGATAAGGTCCAAGTCGGACAGACCCAACTATGAGACGCAGCGATATGTCATCTGTGAGTCTCTAGTACAACATACGTTCTATGTCCTAAGACCTGAGCTGACGCATGTACTCGGGATGGTGACAGACATGCTTTGGGCCGACCAAACGCTACTCCGTGACTGGGTAGTTATAAAGGTAGGTTTCGGGTATGTCCAGTCCCATGCTGCGAGACATGGTCAAGCAAGATGGGATTTGCCCCTCCGATCAGGAGAGATATACTCTGGCCCCCTTGTGTGATCCGACTAAGAGAAGCATGGCCATGCGACAATGATTATGAGATAATCTGGATTGTGGTCGGAATCACTGGAACGAGAAAGAGGTCGGGCTAGCACAAGGATGACAGTCTCACCTTGAGCCCGACAACATATATCATGAGGCAAAGGGAACAAAAGTGTGACACGTTGTACAGGTTCGCCTAACCAGCTTCATAGTCTTCTTGGTGGTCGGCACGCCTTGCTAGAGGCCACTACCAACCGTGCAGGTCGGAGGTGATCCGAACTGTGACCAAGCTGACTTGAACCTAAGGGGTCGCGCGCTTAAGGGAAGGAACCTACGAGGTCGGTTCGTAGGACACTGGTCGGATGTGATCCGAACTGGACTAGGAATGTGACCGAGTAGATTTTGGGCTTTAGGGTCCGTGCGAGGCCCAAGTGTTGAGCCTGTGACGAACGCCTATATAAAGTGGAGGTGCGGCACACTTATTTGGTTGATCGCTTCGGTGCTGCAACTAGGGTTTGCATGTGTTGCGAATAGCCACCTCCACTCGCCGCCGGTTGTGTGATCGGACCTAGCAGTCCACCGCACGGTGTTCCTCCTGCATGCGCGGATGCCATTAGAGGCGGTGCACTTGCACTGCTCCGGCGAACTTGTACGTGGGATCGGACGACTGGGTGTTCGAGGGAGATCGCACGAGGACGAGACGATCCACGCAGACGCGCTGCCTCAACTCTACTTCCGCTGCACGGCACTGCGTGTCTAGTGGTAACAAATTGTGATCCATCTCCCATAGCATGTTCCTGGATGTTCTGCGCGTAGGAATTTAAATTTGCAGTCGACGCACCCTACCGTAGACGCCAACACCTTCCATGCAAAGGAGAGTCCCATCCGAACACGGGACAAAGTCTTCTATCTTGTATCTTCGTAGCCCAATAGTCTGGCATACGTATATAGTCCGGCTGTCCGAGGACCCCTTAATCCAGGACTCCCTCAGTAGCCCGTGAACCAGGCATCAATGACGATGAGTCTGGCGCGTAGATTGTCTTCGACATTGCAAGGCGGGTTCCTTCTCCGAATACTCCAAAGCAGATCTTCAACATAAGAATCGTGTCTGGCTCTGCAAAACAAATACCACATGCAACCGTAGAGAGTATAATATTCCACGAGTCCAATCTGCTGACAACTTTTTGTAGCGTGACATCACACCACTGTCCGGTCATTATTTGAACCGTTTATTAGCCTGTCGCTCTGTATTTCGAGGTTCGGTTTCACCGACACATCTTGTCGAAGCGGCGATCGTGTCCCCTTATCACGGGATTCTCATCAATACGGTCATGGGTAACCCAACCGCGCCATCTGCACGACGCTTGGGGAATAAGTGAGTTTTAGGGCAAGTGGGGAGGCACTTGATTTTACTGCCATTATAAAGGGATAAGGATTCCCCTCTCTCACCCACGCCTTCTCCTTCCTCTGCTCATCCATTCTCGAGCTCTAGCGCCCAAGCTTTCGCCTTCTCCGCCCAAAAAAGCATTCCGAATATGTCCAGATCTGGAGCAGGAGGCAAGTGGATGGCCTCTTCCGTCAAGAAGGAGGACATCAAGAAGCTCCGGGAGGCCGGGTACTTGGCCAAAGACATCGCTCATCGGCTTTCGGCCAAGGGGAAGATCATCCCCACCCCGGAGCCCCAGGAAATGGTGGTGTTTCTGACCCACTTCGTCAGCGGGCTGGGATTCCTTCTCCACCCGTTCGTTCGCGGACTAATGTTCTACTATGGGCTAGACTTCCATGACTTGGCCCCCAACTCCATCCTCAATATCTTGGCATTTATTGTCGTGTGCGAGGCCTTCCTCCGCATCCCACCTCACTTCGGCCTATGGCTGAAGACCTTCAATGTGAAGCCAAAGGTGGTGAGCGGCCAACAAGCGGAGTGTGGAGGCGCCATGGTGGGCAAGATGCCCAATGTCACCTAGCCCGAAGGCTCCTTTGTGGAGACTGTAAAGGGGTGGCAATCGGGGTGGTTCTACATCACCAAGCCGCGCGGCACCAACTAGGCAGCAACCCCCGAATTCCGATCTGGGGTCCCCATGCGGCTCACCTCCTGGCAAGAGAAGGGCTTAGCCTGGGGCTCAGCGGAAGAACTGACTGGGCTCCAGACATGTGTCCAGAACATGGTAAGCAAGAAAATCAAGCTTGTCAACATGGTCCAAGTTATGCTCTTCCGCCGGATTCTTCCGTGCTAGTGCCGGACTTGTAATTTGTGGGAATTTGACCCGACCAAGCACCATACGCTGCTGGAGCTCTTCGGTACGACACATGAAGACATTTGGAAGGTGCTCTTTAAGGCCAGCGAGGTACCACCGCCCACGACCGAATATTGTGGGCTTAGCGCAAAACGCTGGGCTAATCCGGTAAGTTCTTTTATGTTTGCAAGGTATACCTTTTACTAGCATATCTGCGGGAGTAACCTAAGCCGCCATGCCAATCTTTCAGGCCTGGCTAACAATAGCGGAGCAGATTAACTGTCCGGCTCCGCTACCCGAAGATCAAGAAATGCCTCTTCTGACAAAGATGTTGTTTCCGGTGCCTTATGAGGTGCCGGAGAAGAAAGCCAAGAAGACGGCCGAGGGGACCGGAGATGGTCTCCGATGCAAGGGTGCTTCGGACGTGACGTCCGAAGACGCCAAGACGCACTCCTCCACCGAAGACGACAAGGAGAACGAGGTGGAAATCCGTTCCCCCTACCGGGGGGAGAAAGAAGAGGAAGGCCTCCACACATGGGGAGGCCGAGGCGTCCAACAAGGGAAAATCTCCCTTCCAGACTACTCCGCCGCAGCCACCAACAGCGGCGGGGAGTGGCAGCCCAGGGTCAAGCCCCTGGCCAAATCGTAAGTATCCGGACATGGTAATATTTCCGGCCTTTTCACTTTATCGTTTTTTAATGTGCTAGATCATGCACCTGCAGTCCGGCCCAGTCCAACATTGAGCTATCCTCCTCTTCGGAGGGATCGCTAGACCCGTCGGAGATGAACATCGGGTCCCTTCCGACGGCCTCCTCCCCCAAGGCCGCGGACAACACCGAGGTGTTGTCTCGAAGGATACCAGGCCAAGGGGAGACCGTTCCAGTGATGCCGGAGGATAAAACCCCGGTTGCCGAACACATGGGGGGAAAGACCGCTATGGACACCAACGATGGGGGCCGCATCCAGTTCGGCCCCCAGCCGAATACAGCTCCGGAGACCCAAGTGGCTCTGGAGTCAGGCAGGCAGCCTCTCCCGAACGAGGGGGTGAGCTGCCTCCACCGGTGACCTCTGTCCATCAAGAGGCACCAGATAGATTGCTGGAAGTGCATCGAGGCGCTTCCATTGTTGAAGAACACCATACTCTTATGCATATGGTGATCGAGAAGATCCAGTCCGCCAAGAACGGACAGACCGAAGCCTGTACTAGCCTTCTAATAGGCTTTGAGGTAAGTAATATAATTGTGAAAGAATATCACAGTGTAGACAGTAGCCCCTGATGCTCTGTTTGGTGTTCGGAAAGAAAAGCCGAACAGAGGATCAAATAATTTTCGCAGGAGTCTAACATAAGATGTCTATGTGAATAAGTAGGCATCACTGCTAGCTGCTGACGCTCATACTGCGGAGGTCTCCGGACTAAAACAGAACCTGGAGCGGGCCGAGGAAGAGCTCGGCCTCGTGAAGAAGCAGCTTGAAGAAAGCCAAGGTATGTAGTAACCTGCATGTATATTTATGAAGGATGAATGGTTCGTGCTGATTAAAGCGTCATGAACTTTGTTAGGGGCCACGACCGAGGTGGCATCCCTCAAGAAGGCGTTAGCCGAGGCCAAGGAGAAAGCGGCCAAGGAACGCGCCACGCACGAGAAGCAGGAGGCCTGGGTCAGTGAGGTCCAGCAAGAGCTCCAGGACGCCGTCAAGAAGTACCAGTCCTTGGAGCGTGATTCTAAGACTCAAGAGTCCGAACTTGCCAAGGCCCTCTAGAGCATGCAAGACGTCCGAACCAAAGCCCAGAGGTCCCTCCAGGAGGTCCAGGCGACCAAGAAGATTGTGGCGGGTAAGGCTTTTATTATGCAAAGCAAACATGTGAAGGAGGCATTCTTTTTTACTTACCCGAATTTGGAGTTCTCCAGGAGCATTCGCGGATCTGCCGCGCAGCATATCAGATGCCGCAGAGTTCTACTGAGCCGAAGAAGGGAGCTCTACGGAGAAGTTGTTCTGGTCCCAATACCTCGGACCAGAACATCTGATGCCCTTTAGTGACCAACTGAAACAGCTGGTCGAGCTGCACAAGGCGGCCGAACTGGCCATGAAGGACCTCATAATCCGGCTATGGCCTGCCGAGCCCATGCCCAGTAGATACTTCGGACTCGTGAAGCGGCTTTTTAGTGCCTGCCAGCAGCTTGAAGTCATAAAGCGGTCGGCTTGCATTGAAGGTGCGCGGATGGCCTTTGCCCGCGCTAAGATGCATTGGGCGAAGATGGACGCCACGAAGCTGATGACCGAGGGGACGCCTGAGGGCAAGGAGCACCGCCGACCCGAACTATACTATGACAGTGTCCTGGAGGGATCCCACCTTGTGGCTGAGGAATGTGCAAAGGATGTAATGTTTGAATGAATGCATTCATTTTATCCTGTCCTGTAATATGAAACAAGTTCGTTATGCAATATATGATTGTTTATTTAAAATTTTACCTCCTGTGCAGCCGTTTATGAAATCTGAGAGTTGGCCAGTCGTCGGCTTCTGCCCCCACGTAGCTTGTACGGTGGTGTTCGGGATAAATCTAAACACTCTTTTATCCATGTTTTTGGTCCTTTAAGGAGGTGTTTAGCACAAGGAACAAGGCAATCGGACTATACGGCTTTATCACCCTCACTTAGCCATAGGAGTTCGATAATTTCAAATTTTGGCGGAGCCCCTAGTATTCGGAAGGCCGAACATGGTGCGCTATACACGCCTAATCGGACAAAAACCGATTCCTCGCATAGAGCAAAAAAATTCTCTAAGGATTTGAAACCTCTCGAACAACGACCAGCTCTCGCCGCATCATGACAGTCAGTTTTTTGGCTTTCTCTACTGAGGTGCTCGTTTGGAAGAACCGGGACACAATCGCAGTAGTTCTCCCTTTACTACCCTAGCCGATATAGCGGAACATAAGGTAGCAAGCACAGGAGCCCGCAACCCAACTATTGACCCAAGACATGATTCGGAGCCGATGCATATAATGCTATAAGTTTGGGGTGCCGAACTGTACTACAAAAGTGTTCGGACTTTCTTGCCGTGTTATGGGGTACACTCAAGCCCCTGGCGAATTAAGGCATACCAGAATGTACGAGTGCAAGAAATACAAAGACAAGGAAAAAAAATTAAGTAATAAGCGGACGCTGCGAATTATTTTCCATTGTAATTTGATTAATACGTCAAGGCGTATGTCTACAAGTACTGCGATAAGAAAATAAGGCTATTTTACATGCCATGACCAAGAGCGGGCTGCGTGCGGGTATGTAAAACAGGAATAACGATCGTTAGCAGAGACCACCTGGGGATTCCCTTGTACGTCAAAGCCCCTTGCCTTTCTTGGTGTATCCTTCCGCGATGGGTCCGATGATCAGGTTATCAGAAAAGCCTCAAGAAGAGAAAAACCTGAAAGGAAAAGAAAAAAGTGAAGGTGTCGGAGTAATGGGCCATGGGTAGGCTCACCCGAGTCCCTGGATTTATCAAGACTTTGGGCCAGCTCCGCCTAGCTGGGACCAAGCTGAAGCTCCGCCCTCTGGGGCCGGCTGGCTCAGCGGCCGGCTGCCAGAGGGCGGCCGACCCAAGACTACGACGCTCCGAGTGACCGGCTCCTGGTGGCCGTCCTCCAAAGAGGGCGGCAATAGGCAGGCGGCCACCTCGCGACTACGGGGCAGCCGAGCTCCCATCGAGAGTACAAGACAAAGCATGGCTACAGTGAAGCACGTCACCTCCCACGCTCGAGACGGGCGTGGCTACAGTGCTCCGTACAGACGGAGATCTCCATACGATGGAGCACTGTGCCATATCTACCCTGACGTCGCTCCGGGCAGGCGGAGCCCTGTTCCCTACGACGGCCTGTCGGTACGGCCGGCTAGAGGCGGGCCCTATCGGGAAGTGACCCCAAGGAAGACGGTGGAGGCTCAACCAGGCGGATTAGAGAGGAGCCGGCCTCCAGCAGGCGGCCGTCCCTTGTCCCGAGGCGAGCACGCCATTACGCTGATAAGACCAGGTGTGGCTACAATGTCCTCCCACCAGGCAGCGGTACTGTAGCCATGCTAAGATGACCAAGCCCCCGTCACCAATGACACAACTACAGCGAGCATCCACCAACCCGTCGGCAGGGCCCACTAGGCGGCGGGCCCCAGCGGTTGGCGGAGAAGCCGGAGGCTGGAGACACTGACAGCCGGGCCCAGCAGCCGGCCAGATTACCATTGTACCCCTGGGGGGTAGGCCTATATAAACCCCCCAGGCCACCCATGCAAAGGGTTCCCACTCCATTAGAATTAGCCAACACCCAAGAGAAGGAAGAGAGCTAGCCTTATCTCCTTCTGCCTCTAGAGCACAGCTCGAGGAGCACCATTGTATCACTTGTGCCTTAGTGATCATGCGGAGACCCCGCAGAGCAGGACCAGGGGTGTTATCTCCTAGGAGAGCCCCAAACCTGGGTAAAGTACGCCGGCGTTCGTGTCTACGCCTTATCTCGCTTCCAGGCACCGGCGACGTTCTACTCGCTCCCACCATGATAAGCCATCCATTGGCATATGTCGCACCCAACCCCCGACATTTGGCGCCCACCATGGGGCGAGGTGCACCATCTCCGGGAGATCTGCTCTGGACGGGAACCCTGTTCCTTCCTGGCGAGCGAAGCCAACCCAACACGCCCGACGACGTCAGCCCTGACACGCTGCACGGCGCGGAGATCGCCTGCGCGGCGAGCTGCCTCGCGGACCTCGTCGGCGAGATCAACCTCTCCGGTGAGCCGGCCTTCGACGCGGGCACAAGTTTCCCTAAGAGCCGCCTCGTCAGCCTCCTCGACCAGCTCCATGTCGCTAGCGAGCCTGCTGTGGACCTGGAGTCCGTCGGATCGACCGATCCGATGATCGTCGATTCCGACACGGCGTCGCTCGACGCGTTCCCCACCAACGTGGTGGTCTACGATGAGCCACCTCCTCGCGAGTACAGCAGAGGGAGCACGGTCACGGAGGTACTCGTCATCAACAGTGAAGAGCACTCAGACGGGCGTGCTTAAGATTCCCTCAACGCCACTCTGCACGATCTCATGGCGCCCATTCCCGAGGGCACGGGCGCTGAGGCGCTGGAGGCACGCCGCCTCCAGCTTCTCGAAAATGCTGGCCGCCTGGCCAGCATGCGCCGACTTTCGGACGCCTATCGACGCGAGATGGACCGGGCCGTAGGCGGCACGCCGGCTCCTGAGGGGCCTAGCCGCCTCGGCACAGTTCAGCAGCATGGCACGACCGTCGCCAGCATGTTCGGGACAGAGCGCCCCATCAACGCCACGCCTGCGGAAAACATCTAGGCCGCCCAGGCGGTAACGGATGAGCTGGACAAATGCAACGGCGACGACCGCCGCCTCATGATGGGGCGAGTCCAGTAGCTCCTAGACACGGCTGCCGCGCAGCATGAGGCCGCCTGCCGCGCCGAAGTCCCACCCAGACGAAACAACGAGCCGCCCCCACGCCGAGATCATGGGGCAACCTCCCGGACACCGACTGGCGGTGCCCGCGGAGGAAAGGGCAACGAGCCGGCTTGTCACATCCCTAGCTGCTGGTAGTGCTCTAGGCTAGCTTCATGTGTGCATCATGTTTAAATTCTGAAATTTGAACTGAGGAATTTTGGAAGCCTCAAAAACTTAAATAAAAGAGGGGCAAAAACCCTAGAAATCTCATTCATTGCTCCAAAATGCTCTTCTTAAATGTATGATAATTTTTGGTAAGGGTTCTGGTCCCAACCAAAATATTGAACATTTTTAAGGAATTATTTTTGGGACTTTGGATTTAATTCATTAGCTATTTGAATTTGAATTATATTCATATAATTAGAATATAATTTCAAATACCCCTGAAATATTTTATAAGCTTTTGGAAAAGTCCATCTAGCAATATAAAATATTCAGAGGAGTTTTTGGCATTGTTTGAATTATTTTTAAATTCAAAACAGTGGCAAAATAAATTAAATAAAACAAAACAGAAGAAAAAATAAATAAAAAGAGCAGAAGCCTACCTAACTTACCTCAGCTTACCGTGCAGCCCACCAGAGCCTGGCCCAGCTCCTCCAGCGGCCCAGCCCGCCACCGCTACCCCCTGTCGTCTTCCCCCCCTCGCCCCGAAGCTGCTCGGTGGCGCGCGCGGCCACGCGCCCCGGCCACCTCCTCCCTCCCAGCCTGCCTGGCTCCTCCTCGACGCCCCGGTGACGCCACGCACCTCCCCGACCCCCCTCTCACTTCTCCCTCGCTCTCTGGACCTCCCTCCCCCTCGCTCCTCTGCTTCTCCCCCCCCCACGACCGAGAGTCGCTGTCGCCGCCGCTCGCCATAACCACGGCCACCGGGCCTCCCTCGCTCCCCCGACTAGCCCAGAGGCTCCGCCTCGACCCCCTCCTTCTCTCCACCGAGCCACGAGGCCCCGGACGCGCTGCAACGCTGCCACCATCGTCGTTTCCGTCGCCGGCCACCGAAGCTCACCGCCGTCGATTCGCGACGTCTGGCGCGTCTCCGAGCCCACTGAGCCACCCTGCTGCCTCCCTGTGAGCTTGCCATCGTTTCCCCTCACCTCTCTCTCTCGCGCGCGCCCTGTAGCCGCCGCCCCACGAGCACCCGAAGCCGCCGTCCGCCATGGCCGGTGAGCTTCGTGCTCCCGGGCTCCTCCATCTGCGCTCGTTGCCTTCGAGTGCTCCTGACGACCCCAGTAATCCGTAGAGGCCCTCAGCTGACCTCGCCGTGCCGTGTAACGCCGAACCCGAGCACGCCCGAGCTCCGGCCGCCGCTGCCGAGCTCGGGGCCATCGTCTCCGGCCGCCCTAGCTGCTGCTGCTTGCCGAAACGGGCGCGGGTGAGCTCCAGCTCTCCGTAGCCGCTCTCCTCCGTCCATTTGGACGCCGGAGGAGCGAACCCGAGCCCTCCGCCGCGCCTGTTGCCACCGGCGACGAACCGCCGGCGTGTTAGGCCCTGTTGACCAGGGGTTTGACCTCCCCTGGGTCATTTACATGTGGGCCCGGGGCCCTGCTAATCTAGTTTAGATGCTAATTAAATTTTAGCTAACCCACTGACTCACTGACAGGTGGGGCCCAGCCCTGTTAATTAACCCAGTTTAGTTTAATTAAATTCTAACTAAACTAATTTCACTGACGTGTGGACCCCACTGTCAGGTTTGACCTGGACCTGCCACGTTGACCTGCTGACGTCATCATACGTCAGGCTGACGCAGTAATGTTTTCTGGATTAATAATCAAATGATTCAGAAATTCCAGAAAATAGCTAAAACTTCTAAAAATCATAGAAAATTAACCGTAACTCCAAATTAAATAATTTATATATGAAAAATTATCAGAAAAATTCAAGGAATCCATCTGTACCATTTTCATGCATGTTAGAACAACTTATAGCTGCTGTTTAGCACAAATCAATTAAATGGCATTTGAATAATCACATATGGAGTTTGAATTTGAATCTTGTATTCAAACCAACTTCATTTAATCTGTTGCTAGTTGCATTAGCCCAAAACACATTCATTTTGCCATGTCATGATCATGCATCATATTGTGCATTGCATTGATTGTGTTCCCTTCTGTGTTGCCGGTATTTGTCCCCTCTCGATAGACGTGATACCGATGATGTGATCGTTGACACTGATGAAGACTCAATGTTATCTTCAGAAGTGCCAGGCAAGCAAAACCCCCTTGTTCATTCCGATACAATCCCACTCTCTCGCTCCTGCTCTCTTTTACTGCATTAGGACAACAACGATTCATCTGTTACTTGCTGCGGTAGCTGAACCCCTTTATCCTCTGCATGACCTGTCATTGCCACAGTAAATAGATGAAACCCACTAGCATGAGTAGGAGTTGTTTGAGCCCTGTTGTGCCTACTCATTCATGCTTGTTTGTCATGCCTGCTACTGCTTAGAGTTGAGTCAGGTCTGATTCATCGGGGATGAATCAGAGGTGTGTGAACATGTCCTACTGTGTGTGAGCTAAGTGTGTGAATACGATTTGGTAAAGGTAGCGGTGAGAGGCCATGTAGGAGTACATGGTGGGTTGTCTCATTGCAGCCGTCCTCAGGAACTGAGTTCTGTGTTTGTGATCCATGATTCAGCTACTACCACGCATTGGGCCCGAAACCAATGGACCCTCTCGGCTTCTTGATCACCCTTGTCCTCTGTCCAGGAGTTGCAAGTAGTTTCTGGTGTTTGTAGTATGCTGGAGGCCGTGCGCAGCGCTGACCGTAGGGGTGGGCTGTGATGCGGTAGGCACGTGGCACGGTGTAACCGGGCGCCCGTTTGGTGTCTCGGAACCCTGTTCACATCGTTTGGGGCTGTGAGCGAAACTCCGGCCGGATCTCCTCATGGATGGAACCCGAATAGGCGATAAACCTGGACTAGAGACTTGGTGTTTAGGTCAGGTCGTGGCCGACACCCACGTTGGGCTTCCGCTTGAAGGTTGCCGAGTACATGTCGTGTAAACGGCGGTAAGTGGTGAGAGCGTGTGTGAAGAAGTACACCCCTGCAGGGTTAACATCATCTATTCGAATAGCCGTGTCCGCGGAAAAGGACTTCTGGGTTGCTTATATCAGTTCATAGACAAGTGAAAGTGGATACTCTAAAATACGCAAGATAAGCGTGAGTGCTATGGATGGCGTTCTCGTAGGGAGACGGGAGCGGATCCATAGTGGTGTATTGATATGGTGAATATGTGGACTCGTGTGCGCCACCTCAAAAGAGTTACTCGCAGTCGTAGTTTAGGATAGCCACCGAGTCAAAGCTGGCTTGCTGCAGTTAAACCCCACCACCCCTTTGTTGATAATGATGCATATGTAGTTAGTTCTGATGTAAGTCTTGCTGGGTACATTTGTACTCACGTTTGCCTATTTTATGTTTTTGCAGAGAGACTTCAGTCTCACTAGTAGTTCGCGTGGACTTCGACGTTTAGCTTGTTACCTCAGCTACGATCTTGTGCCCTCGGCAGGATCTGGTAGATAGTCAGGCTTCTCAGCCTTTTTCATTTATAGATGTCTGTACTCAGACATGATAGCTTCCGCTTGTGCTTGACTTGTATGCTCTGATTGTTGGGTCATGAGACCCATGTTTGTAATATCTCGCTCCTCGGAGCCTATTGAATAATTACTTGAGTCGTAGAGTCATGTTGTGATGCCATGTTGTATTGCACATATCGAGCATATTGTGTGTATGTTATTGAAATGCTTGGTATGTGTGGGATCTGGCTATCTAGTTGTTTATCCTTAGTAGCCTCTCTTACCGGGAAATGTCTCCTAGTGTTTCCACTGAGCCATGGTAGCTTGCTACTGCTCCGGAACACTTAGGCTGGCCGGCATGTGTCCTTCTTCGTTCCTGTGTCTGTCCCTTCGGGGAAATGTCACGCGATGAATACCGGAGTCCTGTTAGCCCGCTACAGCCCGGTTCACCGGAGTCCTGCTAGCCCAGTGCTACAGCCTGGATTCACTCGCTGATGACCGACACGTTCGATGCTGGGTCATGGATGCCTGTCCCTGTAAGTTTGTGCCACTTTGGGTTTACGACTAGCCATGTCAGCCCGGGCTCCTTATCATATGGATGCTAGCGACACTATCATATACGTGTGCCAAAAGGCGCAAACGGTCCCGGGCAAGGTAAGGCGACACCCGTGGGAATACCGTGCGTGAGGCCGCAAAGTGATATGAGGTGTTACATGCTAGATCGATGTGGCATTGAGTCAGGGTCCTGACAGCGTTGGTATCAGAGCTTGACTGCCTGTAGGATTATCAAGCCAAACTGGTCGAAGTTGAGTCTAGAAATTCTTTAGTTATATAAGGGAATTGATTGTGGGATGGAACGTAAGGCTCTTTTTACTCCTTATACCTTATGCCTTCTGATCTGAGTCATCATCTTATCTTTCCTACGGGGATTAAGAACTAGGCTATCTCTTCTTTCTATCAGGATCACGTGTTACTAATCCGTAGACTTATAGATTGTTGGATTTAAGCTTGAGTTCAGTTTCTATTACTTCCGTATGTTAATTGTTGATCTCGAAACCTTGATATTGTGCTTCTGAGTGGTTATGCCACCATTTTTGTGAATGTCTCAAATCTTTTCTGAGCATTTACAGCCGTTATGCTGTCCGAGTCATCCCAGGTTTCTAAATAGTCTGATGCATTTGCAAATCCTTTCTCCCTGTTTCGATGTTCCTTATGGCCAGATTAACCACACTAATCAGTGAGTTGAGGTACTTCTATTGCCTTGACATATATGTTGGAGATATTATTATGACCCTAGGTGTCTCAGGGGATCATCTAGTAGTCTAGCCATGATTTATGTTCCAGTGTGATGACTCTGGCCGTCATTATCGAAAGCATCCCGTGATGCCATTTAGTAGTAGGTATTCTATCCCTGGGTTTTGAACCCGAGATTCACTCTACTTACCTGATGTTGATAGTGTTTGCTAGTTCCTTCAGGATATTAGTAACTTTGCGATAGTCCTCGAGGTCCGTGGTGTTTCCTTCTTCCAAATACTATGAACCGCTTATGGCAGATGTTTATTGGATCAAAAGATCACAATTAGAGTACTCTTGAGGAGTTCTCCATTCATAAATCGTGACTCTGCCAGTTCTACCTTTCTGCATGGGTTATCCGGAAGAAATATGTTGACCTTGGTTCAATATACTAATCTATGCATCCACAACTCAGAAAATTATATGTTCCTTTGAGTTGTTCTCTTTAGTTGCATTCTGACCCTTGTCTATCAATTGATAGTCAAGAGTATGCATACCTTCGTTTATCGATGCCTATTACCCTTGTGGTCCGTCAAGCCATTCTGTCCTGAATGACTTGGAGAAACAAACTCCAGTACCTCATCCATATCTAGGATTGGGTCAAAGTAGTTGTATTCCGCAGATCAAATGCCAATCCAGCTTTTGGTTCTGTTCTACCTTGGAGTATTACCCCCTTTATGTCAGAATTGTCATGAGAACTGCACCAACTCTCATGAATTTTGACGTAGTGATACTTCTCACCATCATTAGTCATTCCTCGGCCCTCGTGTTGATGCAACCGGAATACTGACAAATGAATTGTGATGTGTGAAATCAATACTCCCAGCAACCTCGTTGCTTGGTAGTTAAATGGACAATAACCTCATTCTTAACGTGTTGGTTCTTGAATCATCATTCTAAGATTGATTGTGCTACCTTGTCCATCTTCCTGGTGCACATTTCGATTGATGAGTTAGGATTTTGTCAAGTCCTCGCTCATTTGATCATATCGTCTTGCCTGAAAGGCGAGGTTGTTCTCGAGCTTAGTAACATACCGGTGGTTCGTGATTTTCTGAATGTCTTCTCGGAAGTATTACCAGGTTGTCACCTGACTGCTATGTTGAGCTCGTGATCAAGTCGGGTTCTTGTGAACCACCCTTTCTCCAAGAATCTGTGATGGATATCTCGGAGCTAGTGGGTTAAGCTAGACAACAACTTGGAGAGTTGGAAGATAAAAGCTTGCCTGACTTAGTTCGTTCCAAAGGGATATCCTTGTGTAGTGTGTGTTGAAGAGAGATGATATCTTCATCGATTGGTCCCTGTGATCAGTTGTTGGGCCTATTGTCTTACCCCATCTTTGATTTGAGTATGGGCTATCATCCAATCAGACCAGAACCAACGATATTCGTAATGTTGTCTTACTCGTGGTTGATCCTTCGAGCATACACCATTATATCTTTTGGGTCTGACCAATGCTATCACTTGTTCACTTAACTATGGAATTCCTTTTGAAAGGAAACCCAGATGAATTGTTGTTGAGCCCATTGACAACATCCTTGCCTTCTCCATAATTTTGCTGAGCATTAAGCTAGTGTTGGAAACTTTTGAAAGCATTTGTTCATGCTAGCTCATGAAGCATATGTTCGGATGTAAGGAGAGACTTCCTCTAGTTCATGTGCATTGGATGCAAGTTGCCGCCGTGGACTCGAGAAAGTCAATGTTGTTTCCTTTGGAATCATCCCAAATCAGTCATGCATACGTGCGAAGTATTCTGTGGTTCGGAGACTTGCAACCTCCATTCCATATGTATATCCTAGCACACCAAGCCACTGATTGATTTGTTCAAGGAAAAGGAGTTGATGTGCTAATCCTAGGTCATGCACAAGACTTCAATATCCTCGATTATGATTCCCCACCTGAACTCGGTAGTGTTTTATTGTAAGACTACCATGTGATAATGTTTGTCTAGGACAGCGTGTTCACATGTTTTAGCAGAACCAGCTCATGTTTTGGAGCTTGCTATCGCAGTTCGTCCCTCGAGAATCTCGCAACGTCATCTCGTCGATTTGTGTTGCAAACTTTCATTTTTCTTCCTAGACTCGATGAGTCTGGAATATCCTGACACCAACCAGATCTGAATTTCAGGCAGATATGATGGTTGGAATATTTCCCAAGAATTATAATATTGATCGCGCAATAACCGGTAGAGTGGATGTCGTGCCCAACACACCCAGCCGGAAGACCTGTTATTATAATATCTTGATTGATGAAGTTGGCCACCTTCCCATAGGGATTTCGTAGGGTTTACTCCCTAGTTGCCCCTATGGATTTTTTTGTGTTCCCGAAGTCCGACCTTTTACTTGATGTTCTAGTTATCAAACCATGTCTATGAATGGGATACGCTAACACATCAAGGAGAACATTAGAAGCGGAGTGCTAAATGTCTCTCGGTCGATCACCCAGATTTCATTCCCTTGGCCTCGCTAAGGTGAAATCTGAGAAAGTGTTATCTTCCTGTGCATCTGCATTGTCCATCGTTGTTCATCATGGTGGTATGTTGTGTTGCCAGGATCCTTGACATGGATGTTGGTAAAACCTTGATGAATATGGAAATGCTCAAGTTCTTGAGAGCACGCACAAGCGCTAGGTGTTATCATCGGCACTAACTGGGATTTCCTCTCAGTTTCCTCGGCAATGCTATGACCTTTTCAGACAGTGAATTCACTCCCTATTGTTGGGTTCTTCCCCAGTTACCAGAATCATTCCCAGCATTTGCATTTTGTTCCCAGCTTGCACCGCCAATGTGTCATTCTACCATGGGTCTCCTCCATTTCCGGTGATAAGCAAATTCATCCATTACGTTGTCTTCAACAAGGTAATCCACATCATCCAAGTCCGAGTATGCCATTCTACCGACCCCCGCCAATCGATTGCTGTGATTTGCCTTAGGCTGATATAGAGAGTCTAAATGATCTCTATATCAAAGGTAATTCTTTTTGCCACTTAAGGGGATATTTCTACGAGTCACCGTCCCTAAGGTGCCTCGTTGTGGTATCATGGCAACTCAACTCCTTGCTACATTGATAATCGTTTACCACCTTTTTAGGTGTGGAATCGTTGTCTACCTAGTGAACCTTCGTCATCTGTTCCACTCCATTCCTCTAGAGGTGTGCTTCGTCTCTCAGCTTGAGAGATATTTCCATGTCTCAAACCATGAGTTGATCCTAAGTTGTTCGATCTTCGAGGAGATCGATCCTTCTAGAGTTTTCCTTCCCTCTTCTTGTCATGTTAGTTGGAGTTCTCAGAACAAGACGACAAGACAAAGATGGTGATTGAATCAACGTTCATTTGAAGTGCACCCTGGATCATGAAGATTATACTAGTTGCGTTACCCTTCACCTTACCCTACGCTTGAATCTCGAGACGAGATTCTTGTTTAGTGGGGGTGAGTTGTCACATCCCTAGCTGCTGGTAGTGCTCTAGGCTAGCTTCATGTGTGCATCATGTCTATATTTTCGAAACTTGAACTGAGGAATTTTGGAAGCCTCAAAAACTTAAATAAAAGAGGGGCAAAAACCCTAGAAATCTCATTCATTGCTCCAAAATGCTCTTCTTAAATGTTTGATAATTTTTGGTAAGGATTCTGGTCCCAACCAAAATATTGAACATTTTTAAGGAATTATTTTTGGGACTTTGGATTTAATTCATTAGCTATTTGAATTTGAATTATATTCATATAATTAGAATATAATTTCAAATACCCCTGAAATATTTTATAAGCTTTTGGAAAAGTCCATCTAGCAATATAAAATATTCAGAGGAGTTTTTGGCATTGTTTGAATTATTTTTAAATTCAAAACAGTGGCAAAATAAATTAAATAAAACAAAACAGAAGAAAAAAAATAAAAGCAGAGAGAGAACTTACCTCAGCTTACCCGTGCAGCCCACCAGAGCCTGGCCCAGCTCCTCCAGCGGCCCAGCCCGCCACCGCTACCCCCTGTCGTCTTCCCCCCCTCGCCCCGAAGCTGCTCGGTGGCGCGCGCGGCCACGCGCCCCGGCCACCTCCTCCCTCCCAGCCTGCCTGGCTCCTCCTCGACGCCCCGGTGACGCCACGCACCTCCCCGACCCCCCTCTCACTTCTCCCTCGCTCTCTGGACCTCCCTCCCCCTCGCTCCTCTGCTTCTCCCCCCCCCATGACCGAGAGTCGCCGTCGCCGCCGCTCGCCATAACCACGGCCACCGGGCCTCCCTCGCTCCCCCGACTAGCCCAGAGGCTCCGCCTCGACCCCCTCCTTCCTCTCCACCGAGCCACGAGGCCCCGGACGCGCTGCAACGCTGCCACCATCGTCGTTTCCGTCGCCGGCCACCGAAGCTCACCGCCGTCGATTCGCGACGTCTGGCGCGTCTCCGAGCCCACTGAGCCACCCTGCTGCCTCCCTGTGAGCTTGCCATCGTTTCCCCTCACCTCTCTCTCTCGCGCGCGCCCTGTAGCCGCCGCCCCACGAGCACCCGAAGCCGCCGTCCGCCATGGCCGGTGAGCTTCGTGCTCCCGGGCTCCTCCATCTGCGCTCGTTGCCTTCGAGTGCTCCTGACGACCCCAGTAATCCGTAGAGGCCCTCAGCTGACCTCGCCGTGCCGTGTAACGCCGAACCCGAGCACGCCCGAGCTCCGGCCGCCGCTGCCGAGCTCGGGGCCATCGTCTCCGGCCGCCCTAGCTGCTGCTGCTTGCCGAAACGGGCGCGGGTGAGCTCCAGCTCTCCGTAGCCGCTCTCCTCCGTCCATTTGGACGCCGGAGGAGCGAACCCGAGCCCTCCGCCGCGCCTGTTGCCACCGGCGACGAACCGCCGGCGTGTTAGGCCCTGTTGACCAGGGGTTTGACCTCCCCTGGGTCATTTACATGTGGGCCCGGGGCCCTGCTAGTCTAGTTTAGATGCTAATTAAATTTTAGCTAACCCACTGACTCACTGACAGGTGGGGCCCAGCCCTGTTAATTAACCCAGTTTAGTTTAATTAAATTCTAACTAAACTAATTTCACTGACATGCGGGACCCACTGTCAGGTTTGACTGGACTGTGCCACGTTGACCTGCTGACGTCATCATGACGTCAGGATGACGCAGTAATGTTTTCTGGATTTGTTTTTATTCAGAAAATTCCAGAAAATTGTATAAACTTCAATAAATCATAGAAATTCAACCGTAACTCCAAATCAAATAATTTATATATGAAAAATTATCAGAAAAATTCAAGGAATCCATCTGTACCATTTTCATGCATGTTAGAACAACTTATCACTACTGTTTAGGACAAATGAAGTGAATGACATTTAAATAACCACATATGGAGTTCGAATTTGAATCTTGGATTCAAACCAACCCCATTTAACTTGTTGCTAGATGCATTAGCCCAAAACACATTCATTTTGCCATGTCATGATCATGCATCATATTGTGCATTGCATTGATTGTGTTTCCTTCTGTGTTGCCGGTATTTGTCCCCTCTCGATAGACGTGATACCGATGATGTGATCGTTGACACTGATGAAGACTCAATGTTATCTTCAGAAGTGCCAGGCAAGCAAAACCCCCTTGTTCATTCCGATAAAATCCCACTCTCTCGCTCCTGCTCTCTTTTACTGCATTAGGACAACAACGACATATTTGTTACTTGCTGCGGTAGCTGAACCCCTTTATCCTTTGCATGACCTGTCATTGCCACAGTAAATAGATGAAACCCACTAGCATGAGTAGGAGTTGTTTGAGCCCTGATGTGCCTACTCATTCATGCTTGTTTGTCATGCCTGCTACTGCTTAGAGTTGAGTCAGGTCTGATTCATCGGGGATGAATCAGAGGCGTGTGAACATGTCCTACTGTGTGTGAGCTAAGTGTGTGAACACGATTTGGTAAAGGTAGCGGTGAGAGGCCATGTAGGAGTACATGGTGGGTTGTCTCATTGCAGCCGTCCTCAGGAACTGAGTTCTGTGTTTGTGATCCATGATCAGCTACTACCACACATTGGGCTCCGGCCTCCAATGCTCTCTCGACTTATTAATCAACTTGATCTCTGTCCAGGAGTTGCAACTAGTTTCTGGTGTTTGTAGGTAGTGTTAGTAGTCTACCAAGTGGCACCTGGTACAGGTGGGCTTGGGACAGACTAGGCACAGTGGCACGGTGTACCAAGCATAGATCCACCCGTCGAGGTGGGCTTGGGAACCCTGCGCACATCGTTTGGGGCCGTGAGCGACACCCCGGCCGGATCTCCTTGCGGATGGAACCCGAATAGGCGATAAACCTGGACTAGAGACTTGTTCGGTTAGTCAGGTCGTGGCCGACTCCCTCGCTCGGCTTCCGCTTGAAGGTTGCCGAGGTACATGACGTGTACAGGGTGGTAAGTGGTGAGAGCGTGTGTGAAGAAGTACACCCCTGCAGGGTTAACATCATCTATTCGAATAGCCGGATTCCTCGGATATGGAAACTTGGACCCCTTGTACAGTTCATAGACAAGTGAAAGTGGATACTCTAAAATACGCAAGATAAGCGTGAGTGCTATGGATGGCGTTCTCGTAGGGAGACGGGAGCGGATCCATAGTAGTGTATTGGTTGGTGAATATGTGGACTCGTGTGCGCCACCTCAAAAGAGTTACTTGCAGTCGTAGTTCAGGATAGCCACCGAGTCAAAGCTGGCTTGCTGCAGTCAAACCCCACCACCCCTTGTTGATAATGATGCATATGTAGATAGATCTGATGTAAGTCTTGCTGGGTACATTTGTACTCACGTTTGCCTATTTTATGTTTTGCAGAGAGACTTCAGTCTCACTAGTAGTTCCGCGTGGACTTCGACGTTTAGCTTGTTACCTCAGCTACGATCTTGTGCCCTCGGCAGGATCTGGTAGATAGTCAGGCTTCTCAGCCTTTTTCATTTATAGATGTCTGTACTCAGACATGATAGCTTCCGCTTGTGCTTTGACTTGTATGCTCTGATTGTTGGGTCATGAGACCCATGTTTGTAATATCTCGCTCCTCGGAGCCTAATGAATAATTACTTGAGTCGTAGAGTCATGTTGTGATGCCATGTTGTATTGCACATATCGAGCATATTGTGTGTATGTTATTGAAATGCTTGGTATGTGTGGGATCTGACCATCTAGTTGTTTATCTTTAGTAGCCTCTCTTACCGGGAAATGTCTCCTAGTGTTTCCACTGAGCCATGGTAGCTTGCTACTGCTCCGGAACACTTAGGCTGGCCGGCATGTGTCCTTCTTCGTTCCTGTGTCTGTCCCTTCGGGGAAATGTCACGCGATGAATACCGGAGTCCTGTTAGCCCGCTACAGCCCGGTTCACCGGAGTCCTGCTAGCCCAGTGCTACAGCCTGGATTCACTCGCTGATGACCGACACGTTCGATGCTGGGTCATGGATGCATGTCCCTGTAAGTTAGTGCCACTTTGGGTTTACGACTAGCCATGTCAGCCCGGGCTCCTTATCATATGGGTGCTAGCGACACTATCATATACGTGTGCCAAAAGGCGCAAACGGTCCCGGGCAAGGTAAGGCGACACCCGTGGGAATACCGTGCGTGAGGCCGCAAAGTGATATGAGGTGTTACATGCTAGACCCATGTGGCATCGAGTCGGGGTCCTGACACGGCTGCCAGCCGCAGCCGGACACGCCTCTCCATCGAGCGGGACAAAGGCGGCCGCCCTCGTGCAGTAGAGCGGCAAGGCGACCTGCCGCCTCCCCCGCCTTGTGGAGCGAGATACCCCACTCCTCCTCCTGTCATGCATCCGACACTCCGCGACCGCCTTGGCCGTCGAGAGGGAGTCGGAGAGAATGATGCTCGCCATCGGATCGATTGTCTCAACTGATCCCTGGATCTTGAAGAAGAAGATGCGCTGGGCCCGCCCTGTTTCGGCCCTCGAATCCGAGATGAGCCCTTCCCTAAGGGGTTCACCCTCCCGCGAGACATGCCCAAGTACACTGGCTCCGTGAAGCCGGAGGACTAGCTGGTCGACTACTCCACGGCCGTCAGTATAGCAAACGGCAACAAGCGCATTGCCGTGAAGTACGTCCTGCTCATGCTTCAGGGCACTGCCCGGACGTGGCTCAATAGCCTGAAGCCCCGCAGCATCAACAACTGGGTTTATTTCACCGAGGTCTTCGTCCGCAACTTCACCAGCACCTACAAGCGGGCTCCCAAGCGCCGACAGCTCTCCTTGTGCGTCCAAGCGTGTCATGCCCAATATGCGATACTATCCTAAAGAGACTCGAAGGTCCCACCAAGGATAGAACCGCATATTGAAACGCTTTTGCAAGGTGGATATCATTACATCAACATTACATAATAGATGGGGATGCATATAAGAGGCATACAATGCCACACGAATACAACAATACATCATACATAAGATCATCATCCAACTATGGATGAAACACAAACAGAAACTCAAACGACATCCACCCTGCTAGCCCAGGCTGCCGACCTGGAACCTATCCCCTGATCGAAGAAGAAGTAGAAGAAGAACTCCAATACAAGAAAACATCGCTCTCGCGTCATGATCATCACATAACCTGTACCTGCAACTGTTGTTGTAGTAATCTGTGAGCCACGAGGACTCAGCAATCCCATTACCATGGGTATCAAGACTAGCTAAGCTTAAAGGGAATGGAAGGGGTAAAGTGGTGAGGTTGCAGCAGTGTGTAAGCATAGTATGGTGGCTAACATACGCAAATAAGAGCGAGAAGAGAGCAAAAGGAACGGTCGTGGAGCTAGCAATGATCTAGAACTGATCCTGAACTCCTAACCCAAAACCATGTTCACTTCCCGGACTCCGCCGAGAAGAGACCATCACGGCTACACACGCGGTTGATGCATTTTAATTCGGATCTGGTGTCAAGTTATATACAAGCGGACATTAACAAATTCCCATCTGCCTATAACCACAGGCACGGCTTTCGAAATATTGTACCCTGCAGGGGTGTCCCAACTTAGCCCATGATAAGCTCTCGCGATCAACGAAGGATATTCCTTCTCCCAGGAAGACCCGATCAGACTCGGAATCCCAGTTTACAAGACATTTCGACAATGGTAAAACAAGACCAGCAAAGCCGCCCGATGCACCGACAAATCCCGATAGGAGCTGCACATATCTCGTTCTCAGGGCAACACCGGATGAGACTAGCTACGAGTAAAACCAACCCTCAAGTTGCCTCGAGGTGGCCCCGCAGACAGCTCAGTTCGGACCAACACTTAGACAAGCACTAGCCCGGGGGGCTAAAATAAAGATGACCCTCGGGTTGGCCGACCCAAGGGAAGGGTATAGGTGGTGGTGAGGCAAATGGTAAAACCAAGGTTGGGCCTTGCCGGAGGAGTTTTATTCAAAGCGAACTGTCAAGGGGGTCCCATAAATCACCCAACCGCGTAAGGAACGCAAAATCCGGGAACATAACACCGGTATGACAGAAACTAGGGCGGCAAGAGTGGAACAAAACACCAGGCATAAGGCCGAGTCTTCCACCCTTTACCAAGTATATAGATGCATTAATAATATAAGAGATATTGTGATATCCCAACATAAACCTGTCCACCATGGAGCAATCTTCAACTTCACCTGCAACTAACAACGTTATAAGAGGGGCTGAGCAAAAGCGGTAACATAGCCAAGCAACGGTTTGCTAGGAAGGGTGTCAAAGGTTAGAGGTTCATGGCAATTTGGGATGGCTTGATAAACAGGTGATAGGTAGCGCAGCATAGCGATAGAACGAAGCAACTAGCATAGCAATGATAGTAGTGAGATCCAGGGTAGCGGTCATCTTGCCTGAAATCCCGCTAGGAAGAAGAACGAGTCCACGAAGAAGACAAGCGGAAGTAGTCGAACGGATCCTCACAACTCCGGAACGAAACCGAAGCTAACGAGAGAAGCAAACCGGAAAGAAGCAAACAACATGGTAAACAACCATCACATAAACATGGCATGATACACAATCAAGTATGATGCATGACCGGTTTAATAAGGCATGGCATGGCAAGGTGCAACAAACAATACTACAAGTTAAGTGGGGCTCAATATGCAACGAGTTGCATATTGACAAAACACCACATGGACATATTTAGTTTAATCTCGTTTAAGCTACCAAACAATATTAAATGTTGTTAAACATGGCAAGAGGTGAAGCATAGTAAAACTACCTATCTAGGCAATTTAAATGAGACCGGAAACAACAAACAACAATTCCGGAAAATCCCCATGTGCATATCTTGAATTTGGTACTGTTCCTCCTAAACCATATTTTAAAATTGTTAAATAGGAAAATAAAGTGGACCATATTAAACTATGCATTTTTCCACCCCATTTACATATAAAGTTTATTTAAAATGGAGCTACGTTTATTTAGTTATGAAATAAATCATTTTAACATGGCATTTGAGCAAAATAATGCAAACAACAATTTTAATCAGTTTTAACAGGAATGAAAGTTGCAAATTCTGGAAGTACATGAAATTCTAAGCATTTTACATATATTGTTTGTTTAATTTGGATGCATGCATATTTAGTTATGAGCATTTTAAAATGATGGCAATTCGGTAAATATGCATGCACTGAAAAATATGCCAAAATCACAGAGTGGAAGAAAAAACATGCACGGGACGGGTTTGCAGCAACCTGCAGCGGCCTAGGAGGTCTTGGCCCGAGTGAGCGCTGAGTGTGCAAAAATTACAGGAAAAACAGAGAAAAATGGGGCCGGCTGGGACTCGAACCCCAGACCCTTCGAATGAATAGCGGCCGCGCTAGCGAGTGGGCTAGCTGTGTGTTTGTGATCAACGGGGAGTCTACAGAAACTTAAACCATCTGCGCATCGCGACCAGGAACAAAACTGAAGCATGGTTAGTGAATTATTAATGCATGAACATGGAGGGACTTTTCTGTAAATCTGCAAACTCCTGGAAAATTAGACAAATTCACAGATGCTGAAAAAAACCTATGCGGGTCGAATCTGGCTGGGCCAAAAATGCGCTTCTATCCTTGGTGGGACCTTCGAGTTCCTTTAGGATAGGGTCGCATCTTGGGCGTGACAAAGGGCCCATGGAGTCAACTCACGACTACCTCACGCGCTGGACCGAGCTGCGCAATTCCTGCGAAGGCGTGCACGAGGTGCAGGCGATCGAGTACTTCACTGCCGGGTGCCGAGAGGGCACCCTCCTCAAGCACCGACTCCTCTGCTGGTCATCGCCGACAAGCATGCTGGTCATCACCGACAAGCATGCCACGGCCGACTCCTCCATGAAGGCGGAAATCCTGGTTGACACGTCCAGCAAGGTGGCCCCTCAGGCACCTCGGACTTCGGCTGGTGACACCAGTCGGCAACAGCAACTAGGTGATAACAAGCGGAAGGCCACCCAGCCAGCTTCCTCCAGCCAGCAGGTGGCGACGGTCGAGGATCAGCAGCCAGAAGGGCAGCCGGCCCCCAAGCGGCAGTAGAGCGGCAAGACCAATTGGTTGCCTGCTTTCTCTTACGAGCAAACCTTGGATGCACCCTGCAAGTTCCATAGCGGCGCAAATCCCTCCAACCACATCACTCGGAAGTGTCACTGGCTCACCAGAATTGCCAAGGGAGATGGACTCCTGCCTCCTCCACCTGCCGGACCGCCGCCTCCTCAGCCCCAGCAGCCGGCGGCCCGACCAGTCGGCGCCATACAAGACGAGTACCCGGAGGAGCACGGAGCCTACGTTGTGTTTACCAGTGTGGTTGATGATAGGCGCAGCAGACGGCAACAACAACAAGAAGTGCAGGCAATGGCCCGTAGTACTCCAGAGTTCATGCATTGGTCCGAGAAGCCTATCAGTTGGAGAAGGGCCGACCACCCGGAAGTGATGCCTTCCCCTAGTTCATATGCCCTGGTCCTAGAAGCTACCCTCGCAACGGAGAGGCGAGCAGCCCCGTTTTCCAGAATCTTGATATATGGCGGCAGCAGCATCAATATCCTGTACCGTGACACGATGGAGAAGTTGGGAATCAAGCAGAAGCAGCTCGTCCCCAGTCGGACTGTATTCCATGGTATAGTCTCTGGCCTTTCCTGCTCACCAATTGGCAAGCCTCAGATTGATGTCCTTTTCGGAGACAAGAATCACTTCCGCCGAGAGTCAGTCTAGTTTGAAGTGGTGGACCTTGAAAGCCCCTACGCACTGCTAGGCCGGCCTGCTCTAGCCAAATTCATGGCAGTCCCCCACTATGCCTACCTCAAGATGAAGATGCCGAGTACCAAGGGAATCCTGACAGTAGTCGGAGACTACAAGAAGTCGATCGCTTGCGCTGCAGATAGCAGCCGGCTAGCCGAGTCCCTCGTGATTGCTGCCGAGAAGCGGCTCCTTGACCGGGTGGTGGCGTTGGCAGGCAAGAAGCCGGAAATGTCACCCACCCCCAGGAGTCGGAGGTTGAGGGCTCGTTCAAGCCGGCCAAAGAAACAAAGAAAATACCCTTGGACCCGGAGCACCCGGAGAGGCACACTGTCATAGGCACATGCCTTGACAGCAAATAGGAAAGCGAGCTCGTCAATTTCCTCCGTGAGAATCGGGACATCTTTGCATCGTCTCCCAAAGACATGCCGAGTGTTCCGACGGATTTCGCTGAGCACAAGCTACATGTCCAACCTGACGTCAAGCCGGTCAGGCAGCCCTTGCGCCGCCTATCAGAAGAGAAGAGAAGAGAAGAGTTGTCGGAGATGAGATAGCCCGTCTCCTAGCAGCCGGATTCATCATGGAAGTATTCTTTCCAGAGTGGCTGGCCAACCCAGTCCTGGTGTTGAAAAACAACAAGGAGTGGTGCATGTGCATTGACTACACCAGCCTCAACAAAGCCTGCCCCAAAGATCCCTTTGCTCTGCCGAGGATTGATCAAGTAATAGACTCCACAGCCGGATGCGAGCTGTTGAGTTTCTTGGATGCATACTGTAAGTGCATCTAGTGCCACCCCTAGTTGGTTTTGGAGTATTGACGACAAAGTTGGTTGAGGGACTAATGCGTTTGTGAGAATTGCAGGATAACGCAGGTAGTGTCCCTCATTGATTCGGTTTACCTACCGGAGATGACCCCTAAAAATGTATGAAGACATTGACGACAATGGTGGTATGTGAAGATATTCATATTGAAGACTATGACATGAGAAGACATTATGTGAAGACTATGGAGCGCGAAGACTGTGTTGTTTCGTTGTTTCCTTTTCTTCTTTGTTGAGTCATAGGAACCACCGTATTGTTAAGTGGGGTCCAAGTGAACAAAGTCAGAATGACTGAAGTGATGCTCAACCCAAATCCTATGTCTTCGAGCGAAGACAATGAGAGCAAATCTTATCCAGAGCTGGATGAGTCAGCTTTACTTGTAGCCCAAGTAAAGTTGCCGTGTGGGTTTGAAATCTAACCGTTGGAACACGTGTCAGTTCCTTAGTGACCCAGGGTCATTTCGGACATATCAGGTCGGGTTGCCTTGTGGCTATAAATAGCCCACCCCCTACACCATAAATTGGTGGCTGCTCAAAGTTAGTTCACGGCTTTTGTCGTTTGAGAGCAACCCACCTCGAAGCCTTTGAGAGAGAGAAATCCTTGCGAGGACAAAGCCCAAACACCCAGAGCCAAAGAGTGTTAGGCATCACTGAAGTATTTCTATCTGAGTGACCTGAAGACTTATTACACTTGAGGACTGTGTATCCTCCAGCCGGTTAGGCGTCGCGTTCTGAGCATCCAAGAGTCATTGTGGATCGCCGGTGAACGAAGTCTGTGAAGGTTCGGAAGTCTACCTTGAAGACTTACCAGAGTGATTGGGCGAGGACTGTGTGTCCTTAGCTCAAGGGGAATGAGGTGAAGATGCGGTCTTCTGAGTTGAATCTCAGCCTCCCTAACCAGACGTACAGTTTTCACAGCAATTGGAACTGGTCCAACAAATCATGTGTCTTCAACAAGTGACTGGTTCTATCCTCTCCCTCCCTTTACTTTGAGTTTGTCTTCGTGAAGTCATTGCCTATTTGTCATACCTGTTTGACTTCATTGCTTGACTACTATCGTTGGTTGACTTCATACTATCTTCCATCCCGATCCTTACTACCAAGCTGCTATTAGTCCTTGTACTTTCACATTATTGCATACTTGACTATGGTTTGCTTGTTGTAGTTTATCTTCCGCTGCATATCAATTAGGTCATTCCTATTGTTTGTCTTCGAAACTTTCACGTTTTGAAGACTTCCATAAAAATCGCCTATTCACACCCCCTCTAGTCGATAACTAGCACTTTCAATTGGTATCAGAGCAAGGTACTCCCTTGTTCTTTGTGATTCGGTTTAACCACCTGGAGTTTAGCTATGTCGACTGCAGGATTGAGGAATGTATCTTGCCCCACCTTTGACGGTCATGAGTATCCTCGATGGAAGGCCATGATGAAGAAGCGAGTCATGGCTATGGATAGCAAACTATGGACCGTCACTAAGATTGGTCTTACCGATCTATGCAAGATGGCGGAGGCTGATGACATTCGCAAGTACACTCTACTGAACCTCACGGCAAAGGATGTCATCTGCTCCTGTCTGTCCCGAAATCAGTTCAGGAACGTCATGCACCTCAATCACATGAAGCTAATCTGGGACCGGCTTTCTGAGGTCTATGAAGGTCATCTTAATCGTCATGATCCTTGGTTTGAGGACTACAAGGAGTCTCTTAAAGAGATGACCTTTGCACCTGAATTGTCTTCATCTTCACCATGCCTCATGGCAGGGGGTGCTAAGGTAACTGAATGCTACCTCTCTGAAACTAGTGATGATGAATCAGGTGATGAATTTGGCCCCAGCTATGTCAAACTTGCTTCCCTTGCCACTAAACAACAAAGAGCCTTGTAAAAGGTTCAAAACATGCTTAGTAAGAGCAATGATATGTTGGGTGAAGAAATGGATCCGTCAAAAGAATTGGCTGTGAGTCTTCAGAGACTTCATTCCAAGTTTGACACCCTTCAAGATCAACATAATGCTCTCTTGTCTGATCACGAGAAGCTTTCTTCTGAATGTCTTCAAAGAAAGCAAGATCTTGAAAAGATAAGAGTGGACTATGGAGATCTTCAGAAGGAGCACGATTCATTACTTGCTCAACAAATCAGCATTACACAGGATGGATTTGAACCACTTTGTCTAAAATGCATTGTGCGTGATAACGCTACCTCTGTTGCTGAATGTTCCACTACTGCTACTGTTGCGTTGTCTTCAACTACTGATGTTGAAACTAACCCCTCTATGGAGGATACCACTACTATTGCTGATGAAAATGCTAGGTTGAAGACATTGCTTGAAACAGGGATGTGTAAAAGTCTGAAAGGACATCAGACACTTTGCGATGTCCTCAAAAAGCAGATTCTGAACCGAAACCCTAGGAAAGAGGGTGTTGGGTTTGAGAGGAAAATGAATGTTGATGGTTCCTACTGGAAGCCTGAGCAGTATCCCAAAACCAGATGGGTTGCTGCAAAGGGACCTTCAGTGGATCCATCCACCTTATCTGGCTTTACCTGTGCTAATCCTATTATCATTGATGAATCCCTTGATGCAAACTATAAGCTGTTCAAGAATCAGAATGGTGAAGTGTTTGCCAGGTATATTGGTACTAACTGCAGGAATGGAACACCTATGAAGAAAATCTGGGTTCCCAAAAGCTGTCTTGAGAATCTTCCAGTGAATGTGATCATGACACCACCAAGGAAGAAGACAAACCCCAGACCTAAGGCGTCATATGGTCCAAAGGCTTCATACAGATACAGGACTCACCTGAGTCACCCTAACGCCAATGTTTTGCATGGAAATCATACTCAAACTTATGAATATGAGCATGTGTCTTCAAACCGCTATGTTCATAGAACTAAAAACTTTTCTGCTTATTCATATGAGTATCATTCATCTCCTGCAAGGCTATTTGCTAGGGCTCCAAAGCCGAAGTTCTCAGATGCTGCACTTAGACTCATTGCTTCTAAGACACCCCTAAAGATGTGGGTGGTGAAGAAGAATTAACTTTCTTTTGCAGAATAAGGTCTCCAGCCTGCAATCAAAGGCGTCCTATACTATTGCTGGGGACCTAAAACACATTAAGGGACGCATGATAAAATGGCCTTACTATGTATTTCACATCTGAATCGCTTACCAGTCATACTATGAGTCCTAACCTTGATCTAAGCTGTGATAATCCTTGTGTGCGTCAAATGCTTATGCTTCACAACACTATTTGTGAAGCCTATCCTCCTAACTGCACTGTAGGGTATGACACCTCATGCTTCAGAATGGATTATGGACAGCGGATGCACTAATCATATGACTGGTGATCGAAGTCTTCTCATGGACTCAACCTTACGTCCATCAGACAAGAGTCACATCACATTTGCTGACACTGGTAAAAGCAAGGTATTGGGTCTAGGTAGAGTTGCAATCTCAAAGGATCAACACATGGATAAAGTGATGCTTGTTGAATCCCTTGGGTTCAACTTAATGTCTGTCTCAATGCTTTGTGACTTGAACATGATTATGCTATTCGGAAAATATTGTTGCCTTGTACTAATGGAATCGGACAAGTCTCTAGTCTTTGAAGGGTATCAGAAAGATGATCTATACATGGTAGATTTCTCAGCAGGACCACAGCTTGCCGTATGTCTTCTTGCAAAAGCTTCAGAATGCTGGCTCTGGCATTGGAGGCTGGGGCATGCTGGCATGAGGAACTTACACACACTCGTCAAGAAGAAGCATGTCATAGGCATCGAGGGTGTCAAGTTCAAGAAGGATCATTTGTGTGGTGCCTGCGAAGCTGGAAAGATGACTAGGGCAAAGCACCCCTCGAAGACAATCATGACGACATCTCAACCCTTCGAGCTGTTACACATGGACTTATTTGGCCCTACTCACTACTCTACCCTCACAACAACAGCTTGTCTTTATGGCTTCGTCTTTGTTGATGACTACTCAAGATATACATGGGTGCACATAATTCTCTACAAGACTAAAGTGCAAGATGTCTTCAGACGCTTCGCCAATTGAGCCATGAACAATTATGGCGTCAAGATCAAGCATATCAGAAGTGACAACGGCACTGAGTTCAAGAACACCGGGCTTGATCTGTATCTGGATACAATGGGAATCACTCATGAGTTTTCTGCTCCATACACACCTCAGCAAAATGGCATTGTAGAGCGCAAGAACAGAACCCTCATTGAGATGGCTCGAACAATGCTCGACGAGTACAAGACACCAAGAAAGTTCTGGCCTGAAGCTATTGATACAACATGTCACATCATCAACCGTGGTTACATCCATAAGCTTCTGAACAAAACATCCTATGAGCTCCTTACAGGCAAGAAGCCAAATGTCAGCTACTTCAGAGTATTTGGTGCTAGGTGCTGGATCAAGGATCCCCATCACAAGTCAAAATTTGCACCTAAATCTCACGAAGGCTTCATGCTCGGTTACGGAAAGGACTCGCACTCTTACAGAGTCTTCAACCTCTATCTCTACAAAATCGTTGAAACTGTGGACGTGCGATTTGATGAAACCAATGGTTCACAAAGAGAGCTCCTGCCAAGTGCACTAGATGAAGCTCCGCCCAGCGAATCTATCAAGCTGATGGGAACTGGTGAAATCATGCCTTCTGAAGCACAACCTGAAGAGGAACTTATCATTTCTGCACCAAACCAACCTGAAGACAATGCTCAGACCGAAGACAATCCTCCCAATGATGACAATGATCAGCAAGAGCAAGGTCTTCGTCCAGTTCATCCTCGTGTTGCAAATGAAGTACAAATTGAGAAGATAATTGATAGCATCAATGCTCCTGGTCCACTTACTCGCTCAAGAGCAACACAGTTAGCAAATTTCTGTGGGCACTTCTCGTTTGTGTCAATATCAGAACCCAAGAAAGTTGCTGAAGCCTTTATGGAACCTGAATGGATTCAAGCTATGCAAGAAGAACTTCAACAGTTCAAGCTGAACAATGTTTGGGAACTAGTCAAGCGTCCTGACCCTCGCAAGCATAACATTATTGGAACAAAATGGATATATCAAAACAAGCAAGATGAGCATGGTCAAGTCGTCAGAAACAAAGCACGTCATGTGGCTCAAGGATATACTCAAGTTGAAGGAATTGACTTCGATGAAACATTTGCTCCTGTGGCTAGGCTTGAAGCTATTCACATACTGCTAGCCTATGCTAACCACCACAACATCTTACTATATCAAATGGATGTGAAGAGTACATTCCTCAATGGCAAGATTGAAGAAGAAGTGTACGTTGCTCAACCACCTGGCTTTGAAGATCCAAAACATCCTAATATGGTGTACAAGCTAAACAAAGCACTGTATGGCCTCAAACAAGCTCCTCGTGCTTGGTATGATACGATCAAAGACTTCCTGAAGAGCAAAGGCTTCAAACTTGGATCCCTCGACCCCACACTCTTCACAAAGCATATGATGGTGAACTGTTTGTGTGCCAAATATATGTGGATGACATTATCTTCGGCTGCACCAACCAGAAGTATAGTGATGAGTTTGGATACATGATGCAAGAGCAATATCAGATGTCCATGATGGGTAAGCTGAAGTTCTTCCTTGGTCTTCAAATTCTTCAGCAAAGGAATGGCATCTTCATATCTCAAGAAAAATACCTCAAAGATTGTCTGAAGAAGTTTGGAATGCAAGATTGCAAAGGTTACACGACGCCAATGCCATCCAAACACCATCTGGGTCCCGACGACAATGGTAAAGAGTTCGATCAAAAGGTATACCGCTCCATGATTGGTTCCTTACTTTACCTATGTGCATCTAGGCCAGATATTATGCTTAGTGTTTGCATGTGTGCTCGATTCCAAGCGGCACCAAAGGAATCGCATCACTTAGCTGTGAAGCGAATTCTTCGATATTTGGCTTACACCCCAACACTCGGATTATGGTATCCAAAGGGCTCAAAATTTGATCTGGTTGGATTCTCGGATGCTGATTATGCTGGTGACAAGGTGGATCGCAAGTCTACATCAGGCACATGTCACTTTTTGGGACGATCACTTGTTTGTTGGTCTTCAAAGAAGCAAAACTGTGTATCACTCTCAACTGCTGAATCTGAATACATTGCTGCTAGATCTTGCTGCGCTCGGCTTCTATGGATGAAGCAAACTCTCAAGGACTATGGCATCAATCTGAAACAAGTACCTCTCTTTTGTGACAACGAAAGCGCCATCAAGATTGCCAACAATGCAGTCCAGCACTCGAAGACAAAGCACATTGAAATTCGTCATCACTTTCTCAGAGATCATGTCATGAAGAAAGATATTGACATCATTCACGTCAACACTGAAGAGCAACTGGCAGATATCTTCACAAAGCCCTTGGATGAGAAAAGGTTTTGCAAGTTACGGTGTGAGCTAAATATCTTGGAATCCTCAAATGTCCTGTGATCAGGCACACATCCTAACACTTATGCATGTTGATGCCTTAGATGTGCAACACACGAAGTAAAGTATATCTTCAATCAATGAAGACTTACATTCTGAGTGTGAATACATTAACATGGAACTTGACTTCAGAGCGCCACGATAATTGTGCATCGTGTCTGGGTCTAATACTTCCTATACGGTGGGTAACGCCACCACCAAATTTCTCGGTTTGAAGTGTTTCACTCATGGCGTTATTTTTACAATGTCTTCGCATTTGGTTTGTCTTCAAATTTCAACTTATCTTCATGATTTACTTCACTATGTTGATTTGATTTCTTTTTGATGTACATACTACTATTATGTCCTCTACAACATTCACTTATAGCTATGTCTTCCTTGTTGAATCTTTTGAACTAAGTGAATGTGATCGGACCCTAATCTCTCTATGCTTTCTATCTGAAACTCTATCTGTCCAAATCATATGCATTCTATTGAAACTGTCGAATGTCTTCTCTGCATCCTTGTCAGCAGAAGACACAGAGACAAACATTAAGTCTGTTTTAAATGATTCATCCTTATTGTTTGAAATCCAGAGAAGCCGGAACAACCATCCGACAAACCTGGCGGGCGTGGCAACGTGGGACAACTCTGAGTATGTTGCATGCTTGCCACGTGCCCCTCAGATGTGAACCACCAGGGGCACCTGCGTAATTGCGCAATGCCACACACTTCCTTATAAATACATGTCCCATGCGGTAACGAAAACCTTCTTCCACCTCTCCACCTCGTCAAAACCCTAGCGCCACCGCTAGCTCCCGACGACGCCGGTGACGAAGCGCTTAGCTGCCGCGACTTCTCCGACGCCGTCCTCACGCCGGCCGCAGACATCGTCCTCTCCGCTGCCGCCGTAGGTGTCCTCCGTCGCCAAGTTAGGGCACGGTGGATTGAACTGCTCGGTCTGCTATTCATCCCATCTAGCAGTTCTTCGTGTGGTAAATACAACTCTATTTTTACCATCTTTTTGATCCTCAGTGATTCATCCTATTTACCAAAATTGGTTTCTGCCTATACAATGTTAGATCTATTCTGTCTGCATCTCATACTGCCTAGTATATTCACTTAAGCTTCATATCTAGTTAGATTCCTCACTTGTACTTATTCACGGATTCGTACAAATCTGGAACCAACTCTCAACGTATAAGTGAATGTCTTCACATCATGAGGTCAATGTCTTCAAACTGATTTATCTTCAAAATCTTCTGAGAATGCATATGACCTCTTCCCCATCCCTCGCATCTCTAATGCTGTCACAGGTACATGTCCATGGGAGAATCCCTTGGTTCTCATAGTCTGCGTTCGTTTGCAGAATTCTTACAGCAACACATTAACTCTCCCGAAGACAGTTCCTGTTTGTCCGGCAAGCGAAAGCCTTTGAAGCCTTTGAACGTGTTAAAGCCGTTCAGTTTGAAGTACATGGTTGCAGAGAAATCAGTAAGGAAGGGTGGCAGACAGCGTCGAGGGGGAACATCAAAAGATTTGCCTGATGACCTGGCAGACCTTTACAAGACAGATCCTGAAGAGGATTATAATCAGCGCAAGACACGAAACCAATGGATTCGACGATATTGGGCTGAACAATTGTTCAAATACAAGTTCGTGACCCAGGAATATGCTGAGAAGAATGCTACCAAAAGTCCTTGGGGTGATATTCTCTATCGAGGCCTTCCACCCAAGAACAGAGCTGAAGCTATTGCACAGGGTTTCTATCCTTGTATGGTCCGTGGACCTCAGCCTGAAAATGCCGACCCATCATCATTGCTCTGGTGTTGTGACGATAATCTCTTCAAGCGCAACTTCCAGCATGCAAAGGCATCGGCCAAGGAAAACAAGAAGTCATTGGGATTAGACTTCAACCCTGGTCCCTCTGCTCCCCGTGCTGACGGCTCACGTGATGCAGAACCCAATGTCATCGGCCCCTTTTCAAACCTTGATGGCCTCATCCCTTACATCTTGGTCCAAGGTGCCAAAGTGGATCATTCTGATAATGATGCTGACACTGATGAAGCCCCAGCTCCTCCTCCAAAACTGCAGAAGCTAAAGAAGACTAAGGCTTCACGATCAGCTGCTCCTCCAAAAGCTTCACGTGCGAAGCCACTGGTCACTGCACCTCCTGAAGACAGTGTGCAGTCTGAAGATCTATCATGCATCTCCAAGAAGACGGAGAAGAAAAAGAAAATCGTCAAGAATACTGATCAGACATTGACTCCTGCTGCCATTCTGCAAGAAGAGCACATTGATCTGTCCAGCGATGAAGATCTTGCAGATGATGCTCTTGAGCAACTGATCAAGAGCAAGGAAGAAGTAGAGATCTTCAATGATTTGCCTCTCTTTGATGTGGCAATCATCCATAACTTCATTGATGTGTGGTTTGACACCCAAAATCTCAGCTTTGATGATCTGCGACTTCCCATTGGCCTTAGCGTCACCTTCATTGGCGCCATTGCTTCTGAGCTAGCTCTTGCTCAGCGCATCATTGAACTGAAGCACAAGATCGACTATGAGAAAGCTCAGTTCAAGAAGCATGTGGCCAAGCTCAGCGTGCAAGATGTCAAAAACTTCAAGATCATGCTGCACAAGCTCAAAGAAGCCTTTCACAAGAAGCGCGAAGAAGCTAGAGGCTCGGCGCATGAAGAGTCTGGCTGACAAGTGTGTGCTAGCCTACAATGAGGCTGAGAAGCGCAAGGCTCTTGGTCGTCCTGGCATTGACCCCAAAATGGCTGCAAAGAAAAAGAAGCTATCAACTGTCCAATCTGCACCTTCAAGGCAGGATGAACCTCGCATAGTCTTTCCAAGCAGCATGACTGACTCGAAGCCAAAGGTCAAGTCAACCGCTTCAGAACTGAAGAAGACGAGGGCTGTCGAGGCTGAAGCCAGAAAAAGGAAAAATACAGAAGCCTCTGATGTTGCTCCCTCCAAGAAGAAGCGCAAAGCCAAGAAGAATCGGGCTGCTCCCACAGAGCCCTTAGTTGTTGAACCTATCTCAATGGTTCGCCCTGCATCTGAACACCAAGAACGACGGATGATTGTTCATGAGCCTGCTTCCACAGAGGCTTATGAAGCTGAAGACATTCCAGCAGTTGATCCCATCGCTGCTGAAGACATTGGTCACCGTGACAATGTTGAAGATGATGTAGTTCTTCCTCATATCGAACACAACTTGGTATTATCGCCTATTCTCACGAACAGCAAACTCATCAGCATTGGTCGTCCTCTGAGGCCAATTGCTCAGGATGCATCATGGGCTGATCACCCACAACAACAAGACTCCCTGAGTACTCCCCAACAACAACAAATCACACCACCTGTGCAAGAAAAAGAGGATGAGGCCCAGCCAACTCCATCTCCAAAGGCGTCGCCCGTATTACACAGGCTTCGCAAAGGACCAAGGCCTCAAGTCCCTCTTTCGAGCATTCCAGAAGGAGAAGTGCACCACCAATCTGTTGCACGTCAAGTATTTCCAAAAGCCACTCCGACTGTGAATGTCTCCGTGTCTGAAGCCAAAGCTGCTGAAGACAATCCGGCTGCATCAGCCGATGACGAACAAGAAGAAGAATGTGTCCCTACACCCCCTATTACTGAAGAAGTTGTTCCTGAAGTAAATGTGCCAGTGCCAGACCCTCCAGCTCATCAAGTGGAGGTTGAAAATCTTGAGGCTGCCACCGCCAACACAAATGAAGCCAATGACGTAGTCATGGCTGAAGCAAGTGTGGAGCCTGCACCAACCAATATGCCAGAAGCCAATGATGCAACTGCTCCTGAAGCTTCTGTTGTGCAACCTGAAGCCTCTGTTGTTGCCACTGCTCCTGTTCCGCCACCAAGGCCCCATACAATTGAGCAAGAATACAACCATGGCCAGCTAATCACTGTCAAATGGCCCGTTCTGGTCCCTCCGCCTAATGTCTCTGGTCCTCAGTTTGATTATCATAATGAGCATAGGCCTCAGGTCCAGAAACCAAAGCCAAGACTGCCAAGGTTCCCATGTACTGCCACCTCTAAAGGGTCCTTCAATGCAAATGGCTTCAAAAGCCACAAGACCTTCTTTGACAGCGCAAAGAACCCCTACTCAAGGCCAAGAATATCATCTGATCGTTTCTGGAGCTATCAGCAGCGAAGCTATTACTCCTGCGTTCTGTATGATCAAGGGCGCATTTTTTCCCTCATATGCGCCTCGACAGTGAAGCCATTGCTGGACTGCCATGCTTAGAAGAAGCACTTGACTGCTTTCGTGATGCAGGTCTGTTCAGCTTTGTGACAGACAAAGAACATTGGAATGAGGAACTTTTGCTTCAATTCTATGCTACCCTCCACATTCGCGGCTACAACGGGGATACACAGACATGGGTTCTCGAGTGGATGACAGGAAATGTTCATCATGAAGCCAAAGCTCTTGACATCATTGAGTTTATAGGCTTACCCACTCCCGGAGAGCTGTTCGAACCTGATTGTCAACTCCACCGCAATGGACTAGAGAGCATCTTCCATAAGCCAGAGCCCAACATGAGCCAGATGTTGAGCATGATGAAGCCTCTGCCACGTGACGCTGAATACCCAAAGGAGTTCTTTGTTGCTGACCTTGAGTATCTGCCTCCCACAATATATCACATCATCAGGCGGACTCTATGGCCTATCAAAGGGCATTCATCAGCTGCAAAACTTGAAGGAGACATGAAGACATTGGTCTTTTACATCCTCAATGGCATCAACTTCAATACACAAGAATTCTTCATCCGGCAACTGGCTGCGTTTGGATCTGACCTTTTTGGCCTGAAATTCTATGTTCCATGGGTCATGTGCCTCATCAAGCTACACTCTACTATCAACTATCAGCCCTCTGCTCACAATCATCTGATGTTTCTACCAGAGGTTGATATGTCAGTTGAAGCCATATACCCTGAGCCTGCCAAGAAGCCTCTTTGTCTTCAAAATGCTGAACACCAAAGCTTCACTCAGCCCATGGAAAGAGTCCAAGCAGTAACTCGTGTCTATCCAATGGCTGGGAACACTCGTTTGCCTCATCGTGCACAAACTGAAGCTACTGAGAGCACAATTTCCCAAAGGCCTAAGAAGCGCTCTCGCGTCCTAAATGACCGAGAACTTCTTGTGGCACTGCATCAGAAACAAGACAAGCATCACTTCTGGCTCAAGCGACAGATGCAAAGCCTCTTGGTGGACGTCAATCGCATTCGAAATCTTGCCACCAAGAATGCCTTTGTCACTCGCGAGACCTGTCGGCGATCATGGAAGAGTTTGACACTGCTCAGTGCTGAAGCAGATCTTCAAGACGATGGCTTCACTGAAAGATTCAAGTTTGACTCCACTCCTCCAAGGAATGTTGTCCTACGTCGAACTCCATCCCTTGAAGACTCTGACTATTCTTCCTCCGCGGCAACTGTGAATGCCAAAGTGATCGATGATGAAGACGATGCTACTTCACCGCCCCCTACTTCTGCACGTATCGACACTGCACCAAGTTCGTCTGCGCCGCCAAACAACAACGACAACCCAGCTGCTTCACCTACTCCTCATCAGGACGAGCAGATGCTCTATGTCTTCAAACCTTTTTGGTCATTACTGACAAAAGGGGGAGAAGCATATGAGTTTGATAGTCTTCAAGCGGGTTCATATGGGCGGTTGCTTTATATTTTGCCTAGTGATTACAACTCTTGCTTTTGATACATTTCGTTCTTTGAGTTGTAACACTTAAACTCGATGGTCGTCTGCTACTTATTTGCTTTTCCATGTGCGATGATAACTTCCGCACTTAGATCATTTTGCAGACGTCCATCATTCATTATGCATGTCACTCTCCTAGTTATATCATTTCATGCATGATGAATTATCTTCATAAGTTGAAGAGGATCTCCACAAGTACAACCTGCCATGTGCATTTGCATTCCAAAAGCAAATTACTTATATGCACATCTTCAGGGGGAGCCTTTGCCACTTATGAATACAATACCCTATCCTTTACAATTTCACATGCTTTATTCCCGTTGAAAACTTCAACCAGTTTGTCATCAATCACCAAAAAGGGGGAGATTGTAAGTGCATCTAGTGCCACCCCTAGATGGTTTTGGAGTATTGACGACAAAGTTGGTTGAGGGACTAATGCGTTTGTGAGAATTGCAGGATAATGCAGGTAGTGTCCCTCATTGATTCGGTTTACCTACCGGAGATGACCTCTAAAAATGTATGAAGACATTGACAACAATGGTGGTATGTGAAGATATTCATATTGAAGACTATGACATGAGAAGACATTAAGTGAAGACTATGGAGCGCGAAGACTGTGTTGTTTCGTTGTTTCCTTTTCTTCTTTATTGAGTCATAGGAACCACCGTACTGTTAAGTGGGGTCCAAGTGAACAAAGTCAGAATGACTGAAGTGATGCTCAACCCAAATCCTATGTCTTCGAGCGAAGACAATGAGAGCAAATCTTATCCAGAGCTGGATGAGTCAGCTTTACTTGTAGCCCAAGTAAAGTTGCCGTGTGTGTTTGAAATCTGACCGTTGGAACACGTGTCAGTTCCTTAGTGACCAAGGGTCATTTCGGACATATCAGGTCGGGTTGCCTTGTGGCTATAAATAGCCCACCCCTACAGCATAAATTGGTGACTGCTCAGAGTTAGTTCACGGCTTTTGTCGTTTGAGAGCAACCCACCTTGAAGCCTTTGAGAGAGAGAAATCCTTGCGAGGACAAAGCCCAAACACCCAGAGCCAAAGAGTGTTAGGCATCACTGAAGTCTTTATGTCTGAGTGACCTGAAGACTTATTACACTTGAGGACTGTGTATCCTCCAGCCGGTTAGGCGTCGCGTTCTGAGCATCCAAGAGTCATTGTGGATCGCCGGTGAACGAAGTCTGTGAAGGTTCGGAAGTCTACCTTGAAGACTTACCAGAGTGATTGGGCGAGGACTATGTGTCCTTAGCTCAAGGGGAATAAGGTGAAGACGCGGTCTTCTGAGTTGAATCTCAGCCTCCCTAACCAGACGTACAGTTGTCACAGCAACTGGAACTAGTCCAACAAATCATGTGTCTTCAACAAGTGACTGGTTCTATCCTCTCCCTCCCTTTACTTTGAGTTTGTCTTCGTGAAGTCATTGCCTATTTGTCGTACCTGTTTGACTTCATTGCTTGACTACTATCATTGGTTGGCTTCATACTATCTTCCATCCTGATCCTTACTACCAAGCTGCTATTAGTCTTTGTACTTTCACATTATTGCATACTTGACTATGGTTTGCTTGTTGTAGTTTATCTTCCGCTGCATATCAATTAGGTCATTCCTATAGTTTGTCTTCGAAACTTCCACGTTTTGAAGACTTTCCTAAAAGTCGCCTATTCACCCCCCCCCCTCTAGTCGATAACTAGCATTTTCACATACTCCGGGTATCACTAGATAAAACTGAACCCGACTGACAGGCTGAAGACTGCCTTCATCACGCCATTTGGAGCCTTATGCTACCTGACCATGAAGTTTGGTTTGAGAAACACCGGCGCCACGTTCCAGCGTTGCATGCAGAAGTGCCTCCTCAAGCAACTCGGCAGAAATTCCCATGTATATGTGGATGATGTGGTGGTGAAGACGGAGAAGCATGGCACGCTGCTGGAGGACCTCAAGGAGACCTTTGAGAACCTGCGCCGATTCCAGATCAAGCTCAACCTGGAGAAATGTGTTTTTTGGAGTACCAGCCAGCCAGCTCCTCGGTTTCCTGGTCTCAGAGCGCGGCATAGAGTGCAATCCCGTGAAGATCAAGGCAATTGAGATGATGAAAGTGCCCACCCGACTGCTGGACATGCAGAAATTCACCGGCTGCTTGGCGTCAGTCAGCCGTTTCATCAGCCGGCTGGGCGAGAAGGCCCTTCCCCTGTATCAACTCATGAAGAAGACCATTTTTTTCGAGTGGAACGACAAGGCGGACGAAGCATTTCTCCAACTCAAGAAGATGTTGGCAACCCCGCCTGTCCTGGCGGCACCGACTGAGAAGGAGCCCATGCTCCTCTACATTGCAGCCACCAGTCGGGTTGTCAGCATAGTCATGGTAGTAGAGCGCAAGGAGGAGGCAAAAGCATTGCCGGTCCAGAGACCGGTGTATTACTTGAGCGAAGTATTGTCCGCCTCCAAGCAAAACTACCCCCACTACCAGAAGATGTGTTACGGCGAGCACTTTGCCGCCAAGAAGCTGAAGCCCTACTTTCAAGAGCACCCAATAACCGTTGTCTGCACAGCTCCACTTGCTGAGATCATTGGGAGCCGAGATGCTTCTGGTCGAGTGGCCAATTGGGCTATTGATCTGGCCCCTTACACCGTCTACTACCAGCCCTGCACTGCCATCAAATCACAAGTGTTTGCCGACTTCCTCGTCGATTGGGCCGATACCCAATATTTGCCGCCTGCACCAGACTCCACTCATTAGCGGATGCATTTCGATGGTTCAAAAATGCACACCGGCCTGGTAGCCGGCGTCGTCCTCACCTCTCCCAAAGGCGACAAGCTCAAATATGTATTGCAAGTCCCCTTCGCCGCCTCCAACAACGTAGCAGAATATGAGGCACTCATACACGGGCTCCGGCTTGCCAAGGAACTCGGCATTCCTCGGATCCTGTGTTATGGGGACTCTGACTTGGTGTTCCAGCAGTCGTCAGGCGACTTGGACGCTAAGGATGCAAACATGGCAAGCTACTGTTTCCTCGTGCAGCAACTCAGCGGATACTTTGATGGGTGCGAGTTCCTTCACGTGCCAAGAAATGATAACGAGCAAGCAGACTCTCTGGCATGGATTGGCTCCCCCCGATAAGCAATACCAGCTGGCGTCGCCCTACGCCGCCTTCTGAAGCCGTCTATCAAGCCGTCTCCTGATTCAGACTCCATCTTTGTGCCGCCCCCCCTCCTGAAGCAGTCGAATCTGACTTAGTGATCCCAGAGGCCGGCACGGGGATTTTGACAGGCGGCCCCGGGACTGCTATAGCCGCGCCCGGCCCGGGGACTTCAGGACCGGGCCCGGGGACTTCAGCAGTCGACCCGGGGACTTCTCCAACACAGCAGGCGGAAGCAGCTGCCAACCCGTCGCCTCCCAGCCCAGCCGCCCTCATTCAAGTTGCAGTAGTCGCAGTCGAAGAAATCACGGCGCCCTCATGGGCCCAGCCAATCCTCAAGTTCTTGGTGAATAAAGAGCTGCCAACCGATGAAGTCTCAGCCCGACAAGTGCAGAGGCGAGCTATAGCTTACACCATAGTCAACAGAGAGCTAGTGCGACGAAGCATAACAGGGGTTTATCAGCGGTGTGTGGAGTCGGACCAAGGCCAAGCAATACTCAGAGATATCCACCAGGGCGAGTGCGCCACCACGCGGCTTGAAGATCACTTGTGGCCAAGGCTTTCTGCCACGGGTTCTTCTGGCCGACCGCCCTGGAAGAGGCCAAAGAGTTAGTTCATAAGTGTCAAGGGTGCCAGAGGTTCCGCTCCAAGCCACACCTGCCGGCTTCTGCACTCAAGACCATTCCCATAGTCTGGCCCTTTGTTGTATGGGGACTGGATAGGATGGGACCATTCAAGACGGCCCGCGGTGGCATGACTCACTTGCTTGTTGCTGTGGACAAGTTTACCAAGTGGATAGAGGCAAAACCAATCAAGAAGCTGAATGGGCCGACTGCCGTGACTTTCATCGCTGACATCACCATGCGATACGGCATCCCACACAACATCATCACCGACAACGGCACCAACTTCGCCAAGGGAGCCTTGGCTCATTTCTGTGCAACACAGGGCATCCGCCTGGACTTAGCGTCCGTTGCCCACCCACAGTCAAACGGCCAAGTGGAGCGTGCAAACGGCCTCATTTTGTCCGGCCTCAAGCCCCGACTGGTCAAGCCTCTGGAACGTTCGGCCGGCTGCTGGCTCGATGAGCTGCCAGCCATCCTCTGGAGCGTGCGCACAACTCCAAACAAGTCAACAGGCTTCACACCCTTCTTCCTCGTCTATGGTGCCGAAGCCATCATACCGATGAATATTGAGTTCGACTCCCCAAGAGTCACCATGTACACCTAGGAGGACGCCAAGGAGGCACGAGAAGACGGCGTCGACTTGCTGGAGGAAGGCCGGTTGTTGGCACTCAGCCGTTCGGCCATCTACCAGCAGAGTCTGTGCCGATACTACAACCGCAAGGTGAAGCCAAGGTCCTTCCTGGAGGGAGACCTTGTGCTCCGGCTGATCCAGCGAACAGCCAGACAGCACAAGCTCTCAACACCTTGGGAAGGCCCTTTTATCATCAGTAAGGTGTTGGGCAATGATGCCTACTATCTGATCGATGCCCAGAAGCGCAGAGCGCGCAAGAGGGATGATTCAGGCAAAGAGACGGAGAGGCCATGGAACGCACACCTCCTCCGAAGATTTTACAGTTGAAAGCAGTATGTATCACGCTACCTTTTGAACTATGTATAAAGACTCCGGGTCCCCCGAGAAGAGCTCGGGGACTGCCCTCTTTTATCTATATGATAAGTGTCATGCCCATGAGAGTGTATGGTCTATCTGTTCCGCCTTTTACCGGGTTCGACCAGTCGGCCCGGAGCCTCGCCGCCTTCTACAATATGCCGCCTCCTGCAGCCGGATAAGTAGTGTGCCGGCACCAAAAACTTCCTTTGTCAGAAGCCACAGCACATAGAGCGACTGTATGGCGGGAAAAGGTTGCAAAGAAGTGCCCCACACAAAAGAACGACTAAGGAAGAAAACGCATATAATAGAGGGCGGCATCGCACCTAGCCGTTTGACTGCTTGACAGCCAGACGACCGACCTCCGCCTCTATTACCAAAAAACTCCGAATGGCTAAGTCCTGGCCCCCCTCACAAACGGCTAGAGCGCTCAAATCAGCCACGGTCCGTAGAGCGGCCACCCGACTGGTGAAAGCAAAGCCAAAGGGTTGGCGGCAAAGGAAAAAAGGCAAGGAGAAGAAGGGAAAAAGACTGGAGGTCGGCACAGCAAGCATAAGCAACGATAAATATTTACATGGATAAAAGCCTCTAGCCAGCATTCAAACAGAGTTTTGATATACACCCCGAGGGTGGAATTGTGCAAATTTAACAAAATGTTCAGAACGGCAAGCAGAAAGACAATAAAACCCTAAGGAGCAGCAGAAGACTCCGGTTGGCGATGCCGGTTAGAGCAGCAGACGACTCCGGTTGGGCGGTGCCGGCTAGCGCGGCAGAAGGATCCGGCTGGGCGGTGCTGGATGGCGTGGCCAAGGACTCTGGCTGGACGCTGGAGTTGGCTGCACCACCTGGCGCAGTAGGCGGCTCCGTCTGGACAGAAGGATCACCAGCAGCAGGCGGGGTGGCAGAGGACTGGAGGACGGAGTCGGTGGCATCCGCCGGAGGAACGGGTGGCTCGTCGGTCCCCGCCTGGCTACCTCCAGTAGCGGGCGGCACCTCAGCGCGTGGCTCGTTGCTTGAGGCCCTGTCGGGCTGGGGCTGACCGTCCGCCCCGACCTCCGGCATGTCGACATCGCTCTCCTCGTCTTCCTCCTCCTCCTCCTCTCCGTCCTCCTCCCCATCTTCCCCTTTGTCGCTGGAGTCGATGACTTCAGCTGAATCCTTGCTGTCCTCTGGGTTTAGCCCGAGCCACTCGTGCGGAGCTTCACCGCCTTCCTCGACCACCTCCGGGACAAAGACACTGGTGAAGTCGGTGATCGCCGCCGCCCTGTTGACAAGCTCGGCTTCCACCGCCGCAAGCTTCTCCTGTGCCTCCAGTCGGAACGTGGCTAACTGGGCTAGATCTAGCCCAGGGTACCACGCCTTGACGAATTCCAAGGCCCGGCGCGCCCCTGCCCGCGCTGTTGAGCCTTTCCAGGCTTCCAGGCGGTCGGCCGCCACCTCCAGCTAGTCGGTTGTCCGACTTGGGCTGCGCGGAGCCGGCAAGCCTGGCCAGAGGGCGGAGACCGCCTGGGCTCCGACACACTGGAGTTGGCGCAGCAAGCGGTGAGCAGGCCGAAGCCGGGCCTGAATGCTGAGGACCTGTTCGCCAAGAGTCCACGGGGCGTCAGCGGTGATTTGCGCACCCTCCGCCCTTCGCTCCTCGTGCTGGGCCTCGATCATTTGGATCGCGGCCACAGAATGGCCCGGGAAGAAGTCTGTCCGGGCGGAAGAAGAAAAAGGCCAAGGCTATAAGCAAAGGCTGATAGCTCAAAACAAGAAACCAAGAAAAGAAGGCTTACCATCGACCAAGTCTTCGATGCTGCTGAAGCATGCCGTCACCTGGACCTCCTTGTCAGCCCAGGCGGAGCGCTCGACCTCAAACTCGGCGTGGAGGATGGTCTCCGTCGTCTCCGCCTTTAGCTGGGCCGCCTTGAGGGTTTCCGCCTGCTCGGCAAGTTGGGCGACCAGGCAGTCCCGCTCCTCCACCAGCTTGCTGCACTCCGCCTCCTTGCCACACAGGGTGGTGTTGGCTTCGCCCAGCTGCTGCTGCAGGGCGGCGTTGGCCTCTGAAGAAAGAAAGAAAAGGAAAAGGCATCAGTCAAGCGGACAAGACAAGGGAAAGAAACAACCGAGGAGATTCGGCCCGACTGCTCAGCAGTCGGCTCGAACCTCGGGGACTACAGCCCGCGGGCGCGGCAGCGTGCCCCCGCGGAAAAGAAGTAGTTGGCAAAGGAAAGAAACAACTAAGGAGATTCGGCCCAACTGCTCAGCAGTCGGCCCGAACCTCGGGGACTACAGCCCGCGGGTGCGCCAGCACGCCCCCGCGAAGACGGAAGATGGAAACTTACGCCGGCTCTCAGCCAGATGGTCCGTCTCCGCCTCCAGCTCCTAAATCTTGGAGTTGTAGGCGGTCGCGCGGAGGTTGTGATAGTCCTACAGAAGAGACATCAAATGAAGTCAGCAGTCGATAGTTGCAAGATAAAGTTCCGACCCGCCTGCTCAGCAGCCGGCCCGGAACTTGGGGACTACACCCAGTGGGTGCGCTTGCGCGCCCCCACAAGAGAAGCAAAAAGGATCATTCAACGAAGAAAGCCAAGGACAACTTACGCGGATGGCAGTGCGCGATTCCAAGTAGGCCTCGTTGCAGCGCCTAAGGGCCTTCCCCTCTGCCCGGAGCTTGGCCTGGACGTCAAGAGACGCCTGGTTCAGGGCACCAGTCCCACCCCCGTGTATCCAACCTACGGGTGCGGCGCTGCTCGCCTCGGTATCAGGGGCCGACGAGCTTGTGGTGCCGATTTCCTGCGGCCACGGTGCTGAGGCCGCCTTCTCCAGACGACGGCGCATAGGTAGGCGGATTGTATGGATCAGGTCCGTCACCATCGTACTTACGACCGGCGGCGCCACCGGCTGCTCGTCCCACGGCTCGCTGGCTGGCGGGGGCGGGGTGGCGGCACGAAGACATCCGGCACGGCTACGTCGCCGCCCTCCCGCTCCCGGATCGGGTAGTCGCTGTCGGCTCCTCTGGCCGTCACCTCGAATTCAGGCGGAGGCGGCGCGGAGTTCAGGGGCGCCACAAGCAGCGGCTCTTTGCGGCGTGCGGCCTCCGCGAGCTGCTCCTTCTCTGCGGCCTGGGCTTCCTCCTGCGCCAGCGCCCTCTCAGCGGACGCAGCGGACAAGGCCGCCTGCTCCCTGGCCAGGCAGTCGGCCTCTTCTTCGCGCGCCTCCCGCGCATTCTGCTGTGTCGCCTCCCGGAGGTCGGCGGCCGGGTCGATGTGCCGACTGGTCGAGGAGGTCGTTGCCGACCTAAGGACCGAGGCGGCGCTCGACTTCTCGAGGGTCAGCGGGGCCCTGAAACAAAAAGACAAGTCGGAAGACTTTCGCGCCAGAATGACGAAAATACAAGGGGTGAAGTTAGAATACTTACGCCGAAACCATAATAGGCACCTTCGGCTGCCTCTGATACTGGGCCGCCTTGGCTGCGGTTTCTTTCACCTGGTCACTGCGACTGGGTTCTTGGGCTTCTTCAGAGTGCTGCCGAACAGGGTCGTGCCCTGTTTCCGCCTGTGCTTGCCGCCTGGAGTGGGCGGTCCAGAAGAGGGGCCGGCGCCGGTGGTGGCGGAGCTCCGGGCATGGCGCGGTTCGTCTTCATCTTCATCGTCGTCAGGCCAAGCCTCCACGCCGCCGCCTCCCTCGGAGCCGCCTGCTCCACTACCGCCGTTCGTTCTGCCACCGCCGCCTGTCGCGTCGTCAACCAGGGCGGCCGCCCCCAAGTCGGGGTCGTCCAAATCGCTCTCCGCCCTGTTCGCCTGGAGGGCATCACCCGGCCACAGGAGAGCGGCGGTCACCTCAGACATATAAATCTGCAACCAAGAAAGGGCGGCGTCATAAAGAGAAATGAAGCTGAAGGAATCCGTTCCAAAGACCAAACGGAGAGACTTACAGTAGGAGGCGAGTTGTGGCGGGAGTATGGCCGCTTCCCGTACCGCCACTCCTTCTCCGACATCTTGAGGTCGGAGATCTCGTTTACCATCCGCGAAACTTTAGCAGGCGGCATCCCCTTCGTGCACAACCGGCACGGATCGCGGTGTCTACCCATCCGGAAGATCGAATGAGGGCGGCTCTGGAGCGGGAGGACCCGGCGCTCAACGAAGGCGACGAGGAGGTCGGAGGCCACGAGGCCCTCCGTCTCCTGGAGCACTCGGAGTCGGCCGATGGCGGCCACCGCGTCCGCCGACACCGGCTTCAATTTGTACTTCCAGGAAGTGCGAGCTCCGATGGGGGGGTCGGCCTTGTAGGCCGGCAGGTTGAGGAAGTCGGCAGTCGGGTCCATGTTCTCGACGTAGAAATAGGACTGCTGCCACATCTTCATCGACTGCTCCAGCTTGATGACGGGGAAGGTGTTCCGCTTCACCGGCCGGTGCACGGTGACGAAGCCCCCGCCCTCGGCCGCCGTCTCCTTGGCGGAGGTGCCGAGTTTTCCATAAAACAATGCTCCCCACAACTCGATTGTGGGGAGGATGCCGAGGTAGCCCTCGCACGCCGTGACGAAGGCAGAAAGCAGAGTCACGGCATTGGGCGTGAGGTGGTGAGGTTGAAGATTGTAAAAGTTGAGGAAGGAGCGGAAGAAGTTGCTCGCCGGGAGGCTGAAGCCACGCAGGAAATGCAAGCGGAAGATGACCCGCTCGCCTTCCTGCGGTGCCGGCAAGATCTCTGTCTCCGGCGGCACCCGCGCCTTGACGAAGGCCGCGCTGGGCATCCGGCACGTGTCGCGGAGCAAGGAGATGTGATCCTCAATCACAGTCGATCCATCCCAGTCGCCCATGGCTCCGACTGGCGGCGCGGAGAGGAGAAACACGCCGACAGTGGGCAACGGCGGCGGTGTTACGGCAGCAAGCAGCGGCGGAGGATGAGAAGAGGAAGAAGAAGAGTGGGAGGGGGCGCGAGAGCTTTGCCGCACCTTCCCCCTCCCTACTTATAGCGCCCGGGCTGTGAAGCCGAGGGGACGGGACGCAGGGTCGTAGGATTAACTGCGCCCACGTTAGCCCGACCCCCGTTTCCCGCACGCATTTACCACATCGTAAATGATCGTGGGAAGGGCAACCGTCCCCTTCGGCGCAGTGGATCCGCCCAGTTGCCGATGCATGGTAGTGGCGGGCCCGGCCGTGCGTCACGCCCCGTCCGGAACGTGGGGTGGCAGGCTGACCTGGCTGGCATGCGCCGCGTGGCACGTCCGTGGCGGGCGGCGGCCTGGGAAGCTTAGCAGGCACGCCACCTATCTCCCGCCCTGAAGTTCAAAAACCAACAGTGCGAACTCCGCCTGCAGGGTTGGCTGCACAGCAGACCGGCACCTTCTCGGAGCCCGGTGAGGAGGGAAGCCGCTGAGGCTTCGCAGCCCCTCGACCACGGTGCCTCACCGACTTCAGGGACTACTGTCGGAGTAATGGGCCACGGGTAGGCTCACCCGAGTCCCTGAATTTATCAAGACTTTGGGCCAGCTCCGCCTAGCTGGGCCCAAGCTGAAGCTCCGCCCTCTGGGGCCGGCTGGCTCAGCGGTGGGCTGTCAGAGGGCGGCCGACCCAAGACTACGATGCTCCGAGTGACCGGCTCCTGGAGGCCGCCCTCCAGAGAGGGCAGCAATAGGCAGGCGGCCACCTCGCGACTACGAGGCGGCCGAGCTCCCATCGAGAGTACAAGACAAAGCATGGCTACAGTGAAGCACGTCACCTCCCACGCTCGAGATGGGCGTGGCTACAGTGCTCAGTACAGACGGAGATCTCCGCACGACGGAGCACTGTGCCGTATCTACCCTGATGTTGCTCCGGGCAGGCGAAGCCTTGTTCCCCATGTTGGCCTATCGGTACAGCCCGCCAGAGGCGGGCCCTATCGGGCTGTGACCCCAAGGAAGACAACGGAGGCTCAACCAGGCGGATTAGAGAGGAGCCGGCCTCCAGCAGGCGGCCGTCCCTTGTCCCGAGGCGAGCACGCCATTAAGCTGATAAGACCGGGTGTGGCTACAGTGTCCTCCCACCAGGCGGCGGTACTGTAGCCACGCTAAGATGACCAAGCCCCCGTCACCAATGACAAAGCTACAGTGAGCAACCACCAACCAGTCGGCAGGGCCCACCAGGCGGCGGGACCGAGCGGTCGGCGGAGAAGCCAGAGGCTGGATACACTGACAGCCGGGCCCAGCAGCCGGCCAGATTACCATTGTACCCCTGAGGGGTAGGCCTATATAAACCCCCCAGGCCACCCATGCAAAGGGTTCCCACTCCATTAGAACTAGCCACCACCCAAGAGTAGGAAGAGAGCTAGCCTTGCCTCCTTCTGCCTCTAGCACACAGCTCGAGGAGCACCATTGTATCACTTGTGCCTTAGTGATCATGCGGAGACCCCGCAGAGCAGGACTAGGGGTGTTATCTCCTAGGAGAGCCCCGAACCTGGGTAAAGTACGCCGGTGTTCGTGTCTATGCTTTATCCCGCTTCCAGGCACCGGCGACGTTCTACTCGCTCCCACCATGATAAGCCATCCATTGGCATATGTCGCACCCAACCCCCGACAGAAGGTATGCGGATCCAGGGGCGGTTGAGCCGCGTTGTGGACTGCAGTCTAACTGTGCCTCCGTCTATGCCCATGGTATTTTAAGTGCGTAATTATGTACGCGCGGCACAAATTTCTCCGCTTGACTGGGACTAGGACGGAGGCCGAATTGCTAGTTGAGCTCTGGATGAGCCGGATGGTCCTGCTGCAGAGTAGTTCGGACTCGCTTGACGGTGTCCTGGGGCTTTAGTGTCGAATTGAGGTTCTGCCTAAGAAGGATGCTCCGTACTTCTGCTACAAGGGCCACGGTGTGCTCCTCAGTATGGAGGGAGCACTTCGTATTTCCATTGACTGTTATAACACCGCGAGGTCTAGGCATTTTGAGCTTGAGGTAGGCATAGTGTGGCACCGCATTGAATCGAGCAAATGGGGTTCGTGCAAGCAGTGCATGATAACCACTACGGAAGGGGACGATGTCGAAGATTAACTCTTTGCTTCAGAAATTATCCGGGGATCTGCAGACCACTTCCAGTGTGATTGAGCCCGTACAACAGGCCTCTACACCTGGTATGACACCTTTAAAGGTGGTTTTGGTGGGCTTGATCCTTGAGGGATCGATACCCATTTTGCGCACTGTATCCTGATAGAGCAGGTTCAGGCTGCTGCCACCATCCATTAGGACTTGTGTGAGGTGGAATCCATCAATAATTGGGTCAAGGACCAGTGTGGCTGAACCGCCATGATGGATACTGGTCGGATGGTGCTACGTCTTGAGCTTGCATTGGTTTTCCTTGAAGAGGAAAGGGTGATGCAGCAATAGTAGCATAAGTATTTCCCTCAGTTTTTGAGAACCAAGGTATCAATCCAGTAGGAGCCTCCTCAGAAATCCCACGCACCTACACAAACAAACAAAAACTCGCAACCAACGCAATAAAGGGGTTGTCAATCCCTTCACGGCCACTTGCGAAAGTGAGATCTGATAGAGATACTATGATAAGACCAATACTTTTGGTATTTTTATGATATAGATTGGAAAAGTAAAGATGCAAATAAAAGTAGATTGAAAGCTTATATGATAAAATATAGACCTGGGGGCCATAGGTTTCACTAGTGGCTTCTCTCGAGATAGCATAAGTATTACGATGGGTGAACAAATTACTGTCGAGCAATTGATAGAAAAGTGAATAATTATGAGATTATCTAGGCATGATCATGTATATAGGCATCTCGTCCGTGACAAGTAGACCGACTCCCGCCTGCATCTACTACTACTCCACACATCGACCGCTATCCAGCATGCATCTAGATTATTAAGTTCATAAGAACAGAGTAACGCATTAAGAAAGAAGACATGATGTAGAGGGATAAACTCATGCAATATGATATAAACCCCATCTTTTTATCCTCGATGGCAACAATACAATACGTGCCTTGCTGCCCCTGCTGTCACTGGGAAAGGACACCGCAAGATTGAATCCAAAGCTAAGCACTTCTCCCATTGCAAGAAAGATCATCTAGTAGGCCAAACCAAACTGATAATTCGAAGAGACTTGCAAAGATAACTTAATCACACATAAAAGAATTCAGAGAAGATTCAAATATTTCTCATAGATAAACTTGATCATAAACCCACAATTCATCGGATCTCGACAAATACACCGCAAAAAGAGTTACATCGAATAGATCTCCAAGAAGAGGAAGGGGAACTTTGTATTGAGAATCAAAGAGAGAGAAGAAGCCATCTAGCTAATAACTATGGACCTGAAGGTCTATGGTAAACTACTCACAACTCATCGGAGAGGCTATGGTGTTGATGTAGAAGCCCTCTGTTGTCGATTCCCCCTCTGGTGGAGCGCCGACGAAGGCTCCAAGATGGGATCTCGCGGATACAGAAGGTTACGGTGGTGGAAATAGCTTTTCATGGTCGCCCCTGATGGTTTCGGGGTACCTGGGTATATATATAGGAGGAAGAAGTACGTCGGTGGACGCCCGAGGGGCCCATGAGACAGGGGGTGCGCCCAGTAGGGGGGGCGCACCCTCCACCCTCGTGGCCGCCTGGGAAGCTTCTTGGCTTGCACTCCAAGTCCTCTGGATTACGTTCTTTCCAAAAATCGCGCTCCCGAAGGTTTCATTTCGTTTGGACTCCGTTTGATATTCCTTTTCTTCGAAACACTGAAATCGGCAAAAAAACTGCAATACGGGCTGGGCCTCCGGTTAGTAGGTCAGTCCCAAAAATGATATAAAAGTGTAAAGTAAAGCCCATAAACATCCAAAATAGGTAATATAATAGCATGGAACAATAAAAAATTATAGATATGTTGGAGATGTATCAAGCATCCCCAAGCTTAATTCCTGGTCGTCCTCGAGTAGGTAAATGATAAAAACAGAATTTTTAATGTGGAATGCTACCTAGCATATTTCTCAATGTAATTTTCTTTATTGTGGCATGAATGTTCAGATCCAAATGATTCAAAATAAAAGTCCATATTGACATAAAAAATAGTAATACTTCAAGCATACTAATCAAAGTAATCATGTCTTCTCAAAATAACATGGCTAAAGAAAGTTCATCCCTACAAAATCATATAGTTAGGCTATGCTTCATTTTCGTCACACAAAAATGCTCCCATCTTATACACCCCCGATGACAAGCCAAGCAATTGTTTTATACTTAAAAAATCTCAAACTTTTTCAAATTTCATGCAATACATGAGCGTGAGCCATGTATATAGCACTATGGGTGGAATAGAATATAATGATGGGGATTGTGTGGAGAAGACACAAAAAGGAGAAAATCTCACATTGACGAGGATAATCAACGGGCTATGGAGATGCCCATCAATTGATGTCAACATGAGGAGTAGGGATTGCCATGCAATGGATGCACTAGAGCTATAAATGTATGAAAGCTCAACAAAAGAAACTAGTGGGTGTGCATCCAACTTGCTTGCTCACGAAGACCTAGGGCATTTGAGGAAGCCCATCGTAGGAATATACAAGCCAAGTTCTATAATGAAAAATTCCCACTAGTATATGAAAGTGACAACATATGGGACTCACTATATGAAGAACATGTTGCTACTTTGAAGCACAAGTGTGGAAAAAGAGATAGTAACATTGCCCCATTTTTTTCTTTTCTTCTTTTTTTCTTCTTTTGGGCCTTTCCTTTTTTGGCCTTTCTTCTTCTTTTTTCTTTTTCTTTTTTTTCTTTGTCCTTTCCTTTTTTGGCCTTTCTTTTTTTTCTTTAGGGACAATGCTCTAATAATGATGATCATAACACTTCTATATATTTACAACTCATGAATTACAACTCGAAACTAGAACAAGATATGACTCTATATGAATGCCTCCGGTGGTGTACCAGGATGGGCAATGAATCAAGAGTGACATGTATGAAAATTTATGCATGGTGGCTTTCCCACAAATATGATGTCAACTACATGATCATGCAAGGCAATATAACAATAGTAATGTATGTCATGATGATAAATGGAATGGTGGAAAGTTGCATGGCAATATATCTCAGAATGGCTATGGAAATGCCATAATAGGTAGGTATGGTGGTTGTTTTGAGGAAGATATAAGGAGGTTTATGTGTGATAGAGCGTATCGTATCACGGGGTTTGGATGCACCGGCAAAGTTTGCACCAACTCTCAAGGTGAGAAAGGGCAATGCTCGGTACCGAAGAGGCTAGCAATGATGGAAAGATAAAAGTGCGTATAATCCATGGACTCAACATTAGTCAAAAGAAATCATATACTTATTGCAAAAATCTACAAGTCATCAAAAACCAAGCACTACGCGCATGCTCCTAGAGGGATAGATCGGTGGGAAAAGACCATCGCTCGTCCCCGACCTCCACTGATAAGGATGCACAATCTAAGAACACCTCATGTTTCAAATTTGTTACACAACTTTAACCATACGTGCATGCTACGGGACTTGCTAACTTCAACACAAGCATTCTTTAAATTCATAATCACCCAACTAGCATGACTCTAATATCACTACCTCCATATCTCAAAACAATTATCAAGTATCAAATTGATCATAGCATCCAATTCACTTTTTATGATAGTTTTTATTATACCCAACTTGGATGCCTACTAACGGTGTCAAAACCGGCGGATCTCGGGTAGGGGGTCCCGAACTGTGCATCTAGGCGGATGGTAATAGGAGACAAGGGACGATATGTTTTTACCCAGGCTTGGGCCCTCTCGATGGAGGTAAAACCCTACTCCTGCTTGATTAATATTGATGATATGGGTAGTATAAGAGTTGATCTACCACGAGATCAGAGAGGCTAAACCCTAGAAGCTAGCCTATGGTATGATTGTTGTTCGTCCTACGGACTAAAACTCTCCGGTTTATATAGACACCGGAGAGGGCTAGGGTTACATAGAGTCGGTTACAATGGGAGGAGATCTTCATATCAAATCGCCAAGCTTGCCTTCCACGCCAAGGAAAGTCCTATCAGGACACGGGATGAAGTCTTCAATCTTGTATCTTCATAGTCCGGCAGTCCGGCCAAAGGTCATAGTCCAGCCATCCGGACACCCCCTAATCCAGGACTCCCTCAGTAGCCCCTGAACCAGGCTTCAATGACGACGAGTCCGGCGCACAAATTGTCTTCGGCATTGCAAGGCGGGTTCCTCCTCCAAATACTCCATAGAAGATGTTGAACACAAGGATAGTGTCCGGCTCTGCAAAATAAGTTCCACATGCCACCGTAGAGAGAATAATATCTGCACAAATCTAATCTGCTGACGTGTTCCGCAGCGTGACATCATGCCACGACCAGGCCTTTATTCGAATCGTTTTACTGTTCCACCTTAGCGCGTTTAGCGAGGCGGTTTCCTTGGCACGTCTTGTCAAAGCAGAGATTGTGTCCCCTTATTCCGGGATTCTCATCAATACGGGCGTGGGTAACCCAACCGCGCCATTAACCGCGACACTTGGGAGATAAGCGAGTTTTATTAGGCTCATAGTCTTGGCCGCCCATTTAAGGGGATAAGGATCAACCCTTTCCATTCACGCCTTCTTCCTCCCTTGCTTGTCCATCCCTGCGCACTCGAACTCCAGCGCCCAAGTCCGCACTTCCCACCTCGAACTTTCTCCAATCATGTCCGGAGCGGGAGGTAGATGGATGGCCTCCTCCGTCACGGAGGGGCAAATCAAAAAGTTGAGGAAGGCCGGATACTTGTCTGACGACATCGCGCACCGGCTTCCTGAGGAGGGGCAACTCGTCCCCACCCCTAGGCCCCATGAGAGGGTCGTGTTTCTCCCCCATTTCCTCCGCGGACTGGGCTTTCCTCTTGACCCGTTCGTCCGGGGGCTCATGTTCTACTACGGCCTGGACTTCCATGATCTAGCCCCGAACTTCATCCTCAATATTGCGGCGTTCATCGTCGTATGTAAGGCCTTCCTCCGCATCCAGCCTCACTTTGGCCTATGGCTGAAGATCTTCAGCGTCAAGCCGAAGGTCGTGGGCGGACGTCAAGCGGAGTGCGGAGGCGCCATGGTGGGCAAGATAGCCAACGTCACATGGCTCGAGGGCGCCTTCGTAGAGACCATCAAAGGATGGCAATCAGGGTGGTTCTATATCACCGAGCCACGTGACCTTGAATGGGCAGCGGCCCACGAATTTCGATCCGGCATCCCCACTCGGCTCACATCTTGGAAGGAGACGGGCCTGTTGTGGGGTAGTCCGAAAGAGGTGACCGTAATCCAAACCTGCGTCCAAGACCTGGTGAACAAGAAGGTTAAGCTTTTCAACATAGTCCAGGTCATGCTCTTCCGCCGGATTCTCCTGTGTCAACGACGGGCCTTCACCTTGTGGGAGCTCGACCGGCCCAGCACCAGACTCTGTCCCGGCTTTTCGACACAAAGCACGAGGATGCTTGGAAGGTGCTATTCAAGAGCTCCGAGGTCTCCCCACCCGTTACAGAGGATCGCGGATTCTGTGCCAAGCGCCAAGCCACCGAAGTAAGCTCGCCGTTAGTCTTTCTCGGGACACTTGATTTTCATGGTTTGATTCCATGCAGGATCTAAACTCCTGCTCCTTTGACAAGATTGGAAGAGGACATCCGAGCAGTTTGACTGCCCGGCCCCTTTGCCCGAAGGCCCAGTAGACGCGCGCTTGACGAAGCTGCTGGTTCCGGCACCTCACGTGGTGCCGGAGAAGAAGGCCAAGAAGAAGTCCATGGGGACCCGAAAGAGTTCCGCGCCTGGTGGTGTCGGATTCATCGCCCGACAACCCCAAAGCACCCTCTGCCTCCGAGGATGAGGAGGAGGAAGAAGAAGAAGAAGAAGAAGACGCCTCTCCCCCTCCCGCGAGGGGAGGAAATAAGAGGAAGGCCGCCCCAACTGGGGAGGCTAGAGGGTCCAAGAAGGGGAGGACCCTTCTGCCGGACTACGCCTCCGATGCCAAAGACGGCGGGGAGGAATGGCCATCCAGGGTCAAGCCCCTGGCAAAATCATAAGTATCCGGATACCAGAATAACTTATGGTGCTCCCCTGATGTATGGTACCTTCTGACGCCGAATTCAATTATGCAGTCCGCCCCGGGCTCAGCTCGGCGATTCGTCGAGCGGCTCCCTGGACTCGTCGTATGTGAATAGCATTTCACTTCCGAAGGCCTCCTCCCCTCTCCCTACAGATGATGCTGAGGTGGAGTCCCAAAAGGGGTTAAACCAGGAGGAGGTGGTCCTGGAGGCGCCACAAGGCGGCCTCCCGGACTCCAGGCCCAAAGGGGGTAAAACCCCAAAGGGATCTAAGTCCGGCCCTGGGCCGGACACCGCTCCGCAACCAACAACGGTTCCAGAGTCCGGCAGGCAGCGCCTTTGTAAGAAAGGCATGCCTATGATGCCGACGGCCTCCGTCCAACCGGAGACGCCTGACAATTTGCTGGAGGTGCTTAACGGCGCCTCCATCAACGAGGAGCGCCGCACTGTGATGAGTGCGGTGATTCAGAAGGCTCAGTCCACCAAGAGCGGACTGACAGAAGCTTGTACCAGCCTGCTAGCAGGCTTCGAGGTATGTAAAACATATAAAAATGTTACCTCATAGACAGTAGCCCCTGATGCTCAGTTCGACGTTCGAAAATAAAAGCCGAGCTGAGGATCTAAAAAGATAAACGCAGGAGTCTAATATAAATGTGTCAATATGGGAATGCAGGCTGCGCTGCTGACCTCTGTCGCACTGACTGCGGAAGACGATACATTGAACAAGAGCCTCGAGCGGTCCGAGAACGAGCTCGGCCGTGCCAAGAAGCAGCTCGAGGACAAGGAGGGTACGTAATACCGTATGTAAATGTATATAGAAATACCTGGTTGCAAATAATAACAGGACCAACATGAATGTTGCAGGGACCACGACCGAGGTGGCGACCCTGAAGGAAACGGTGTCCAAGGCCGAAAACAGTGCGGTCTTGGAGCGCACCGAGCAAGAGAAACAGGAGGCACGGGTGGCGAAGGTGCGGCTAGAGCTCCAGGCTCTCGTGGAGAAACACGAGAGTTTGGAGCATGACTCGAAGACTCGAGAGTCCGAGCTTGCCTTGGCTCTTGAGAGTGCCAAAACCGCTAAGGCCGAAGCCCAGAAGGCCCTCTAGGAGATCAAGGAGATAAAGAAGATAGTGGCGGGTAAGGCATTCTTTATGCAAAGCAAGCATATAAAAGTGAATTATCTGTTACTTACCCGAATCCAGAGCTCTCCAGGAGCGTTCGCCGATCTGCCCAGTAGTGTGTCTGATGTTGCCGCGTTCTACCGCGCCGAGGAGGGGAGCTCGACGGAAAAGGTGTTCTGGTCTCAATATGCTGAGGCCGGACATCTGGTGCCCCTTAGCGACCAGCTGAAGCAGCTGGTCGAGCTCCACAAGGTGGCCGAACAGGCCATGAAGGGCCTCATAGTTCGGCTGTGGCCTGGAGAAGCCATGCCTGGGAGCTACTTTGGTCTGGTGTGGCGGCTGGTGGACGCTTGTCCCTGGATTGAAGTCATCAAGCGCTCCGTCTGTATTGAAGGTGCCCGTCGGGCCCTTGCCCGTGCTAAAGTGCACGGGGGAAGATGGACGCCGAGAAGCTTGTGACGGACCCGCCACCGCTGGGCAAGGAGTATCGCAAGCCCGAGATGTATTATGAGGGCGTCCTGAAGGGTGCCCGCATTATAGCGGGTGAATGCTCCAAAGATGTAATTTTTGAGTAGACTCGCATCTGTTATCCTGTACGCTGAAAACTTTGTTCATATGCGCTAAGCAACGCTTGTTAATTTAAAATATTACCTTCTGTGCGGCCGTTTATCAAATCTGAGAGATGCAAGTCGTCGGCTTCTGCCCCCATGCCACGAGTGCTGGGGTGTTCGGGATAAACCTGAGCGCTCTTGTTCCCATTCTTGGGTCCATCTAGGGAGGCGCTCAGCACAACGAACAAGGCCATCGGGCTTATAGTGCTTTATCACTCTCACTTAGCCATAGAATTCTATAATTTTAAATTTCGGCGAAGCCCCTAGTATTCGGAAGACCGAGTTCGGGGCGCTATCCACGCCTGGGCCAGATAAATCCGGCTCCTCGCTCGAAGCGGCATAAGTCTTTAGGGACTCGAAAAACCTCGCGAACAGCGACCGGTCTCTCGCATTATCATGACGGTCAGTTTTAGCTTTCTCTACTGAGGTGTTAACCCAGCTCAACTGGGGCACAATCGCAGTAGTTCTCCCAGCGCTACCTTAGCCAACATTGCGGAACATAAGGTACCAAAACATGGGAGCCGGGCAAACCCAACTATTGACCCAAGACATGATTCGGAGCCGATGCATATAGTGCTATAAGTTCGGGGTGCCGCACTCATGAGAGTGTTCGGTCTTCTCACACCGTCTTATGGGGTGTTGAAGCCCCTGGTGTATTGGCCGTACCAAACTGTACGATTGCGAAATGTCATGACTGAGCATATTTGTATAAAAAGATGAATACAATAATAGATAAGAGCTATATATTGTTTATTAAAGGGGGCTGCTATGAAAGCAGAACGATACAAATAGTGCGCTAAGCAAGGGGTGGGATTATTTGACATATCCCCCTCCAGGGGCAAGCTATCAGACTTTTAAGTAAAACGGGTATTTAGCTCATTATAGAGACCACCTGGACATTTGACGTGGCTTGTGCTCTCCCTGGCTGTTGCATCGTGTGTTCGGCGAGTGTATTGCCGGACAGGCCTTCCGGATAGTTGGGTCCTGAAAGTAATAAAAAAAGAAAACGGCAGAATAGGGAGCCCCTAGTGCGGTTAAGCCGCATTCTGGGAGTGCCGTAGTTGTGCCCCTCCCCTTATGCCCATGGCATTTCCAAAGCGTAGTTATGTACGCGTGGTACCGCTATCGCCATTTGGTGAGGGCTGGGGTTGGGGCCGCACTGCTATGCTTGCTCGGAGCGTGCCAGCGGGTTTTGTTGTAGGTTACTTCGGGCGCGCTTGACGTTGTCCGGACGCTTAACACCCGGATTGGGGAATTGCCTTGATAGGCTACTTTGAACTTCCGCCGCCAGGGCTGTCATGTGCTCCTCCGTTCGGAGGGAGCGTTCGGTGTTTCCATTTACCGTAATGACTCCGCGAGGGCCTGGCATCTTGAGCTTGAGATATGCGTAGTGCGGCACCGCATTGAATTTTGCGAATGCGGTTCGTCCGAGCGGGGCATGATAGCCACTGCGGAATGGGACTATGTCGAAGATTAACTCTTCACTTCATAAATTATCCAGGGATCCGAAGACCACTTCGAGTGTAACCGAGCCTGTACAGCTGGCTTCTACACCTGGTATGACTCCTTTAAAGGTTGTCTTTGTGGGTTTAATCCTTGAGGGATCTATACCCATTTTCCACACTGTATCCTGATAAAGCAGGTTCAGGCTGCTGGCGCCGTCCATGAGGACACTGGTGAGGTGAAATCCGTCAATGATTGGGTCTAGGACCAGTGCAGCGAATCCGCCGTGACGGATGCTAGTGGGGTGGTCCCTTCGATCAAAAGTGATCGGGCAGGAGGACCATGGGTTGAACTTTGGGGCGACCGGCTCCAATGCATAGACGTCCTTGAGAGTACGCTTCCGCTCCCTTTTGGGGATATGGGTTGCGTATATCATGTTCACCGTCCACACTTGCGGGGGGGGGGGAACCCTTCTGTCCTCTGTTGTTCGGCGGCCGGGGCCCCTCCTCATCATCGCTATGCAGCCACTTGTCTCTGATTTCGGCACTTAACTTGCCTGCCTGCTTGAAGAACCAACAATCCTTGTTGGTGTGGTTGGCTGGTTGTTCGGGGGTGCCGTGTATCTGGCACGAGCGATCGAGTATCCGGTCTAAACTGGATGGGCCCGGGGGGTTTCTTTTGAATGGCTTCTTCCGCTGACCGGGTTTAGAGCCTCTGAATCCGGCATTAACTGTCGTATCCTCAGTGTTGTCGTTGTTAATGCGGCGCTTGTGCTTGTTGCGACGTGACCTGCCATTGTTGTCCTTGGTATCCGAATTGACAGGGCTCTTGGTTATGTTATTGCTACGAGCTAGCCAGCTGTCTTCTCCCGCGCAAAAGCGGGTCATGAGTGTCATGAGGGCTGCCATAGATTTCGGCTTTTCCTGTCCTAGGTGTCGGGCAAGCCATTCGTCTCGGATGTTGTGCCTGAAGGCTGCAAGGGCCTCGGCGTCCGGACAGTCGACTATTTGATTTTTCTTGGTTAGGAACCGTGTCCAGAATTGTCTGGCCGATTCCTCTGGCTGCTGGATTATGTGGCTTAGGTCATCGGCGTCTGGTGGTCGCACATAAGTACCCTGGAAGTTGTCAAGGAACACGAATTCCAGGTCCTCCCAGCAACTAATTGACTCTGCTAGCAGGCTGTTAAGCCAATGCCGAGCTGGTCCCTTATGCTTGAGCGGGAGGTATTTGATGGTGTGTAGATCATCACCACGGGCCATGTGGATATGAAGGAGATAATCCTCGATCCATACCGCGGGATCTGTGGTGCCATGGTATGATTTGATGTTTACGGGTTTAAAACCCTCGAGGATTTGATGATCCATTACTTTGTCTGTGAAGCATAGTGGGTGTGCGGCGCCCCTGTACTGGGCTATATCACGACGCAGGTCGGATGAGCTTTGTATTTTGTGTTCGGCCTGGCCGTATTTATCATATCCGGCGTGACGGTTATCGTCACGTGACGTGGGGCGCCCACGCGATCCGTAGATCGATCTTGTTTGCCTTGCCTTATTCTCCAATATGTCTCGCAGGTCTGTTGCGTCTCCCCGCGCTCTGATATTTTTTGAGAGGTGTCGGGTGCGGCTTGGGTCGAGGGCCGGAAGGCCTCTCTGTCGCGGCCACGGGGTGGCCGATCAGGCGCATCGTACGCTGGTGATGTAGGTTTAGTTGCTTCCTCCTCAAGTTGGGGTAGCAGCCTGCGCTTTGGGTAGCTCTTGGAGGGGCGTTCGAGTTTATACTCTTCGGCCGCCAGGACTTCAGTCCATCTGTCGGCTAGCAAGTCTTGGTCAGCTCTAAGCTACTGCTGTTTTTTCTTGAGGCTGCTTGCCATGGCCATAATCCTGCGTTTGAAACGCTCTTGTTCGACGGGATCCTCTGGCACGACGAATTCGTCGTCGTCAAGGCTTGCCTCGTCTTCGGAGGGAGGCACATAATTGTCGTCCTCGACCTCCCTGTCCGCAGCTCTCTCATGAGGGCTGGCTCCCTCGTTCTCCTACGCTGAATCCCGCTGGAGGGGGTTGTCTTCGGCACTGTCCGGAGTGTTGTTGTCTCCGGTGCCGGACTCGCCGTTTTGGCTTTGGCGGGATTTAGAGCGGCGCCGCTGACGTCGGCGCTTGGGTTGCTTCTTGGAGGGATCATCCTCTGTTTTTTCATCGCCATCCCCTGCTTTGGGGGTGTCCACCATGTATATGTCATATGACGAGGTGGCTTTCCAGTGCCCTATAGGTGCTGGTTCTTGGTCGTCTCCTTCATCGGCGTCCATACCGTTGATGTCTTCCGAGTTGAAGTCGAGCATGTCGGTTAAATCGTCGACAGTGGCTATGAAGTGGGTGGTGGGTGAGTTTCGAATTTCTTCGTCGTCCACATCCCAACCATGCTGACCATAGTCCGGCCAGGGCTCTCCTGACAAAGAGAGAGACTTTAGTGAATTCATGATATCGCCAAAGGGCGAGTGCTGAAAGACGTCCGAGGCGGTGAACTCCATGATCGGAGCCCAATCGGGTGCGATTGGAAGAGGTGCGGACGGTTCGAAATTCGGAACGGATTCCGGCACCTTGGAGTCATAGGCCTCGCAAAGAACTAGGTTGGTGTTCGTCTCTATCGCCGTAGAGATTGGGGCTCCTGGGGCAGCGTCCAGTCGTCCGGCCCCAACTGGCGCAGTCGGCTCTGAGCTAATGGTCGGAGCGGGCACCTGAGCGACGCTCTAGGCGTTGTCCGGCGGCAGAGCTAAATCATGCCCATCATGACAGTACGGCGTGCTCGGCCATGGCTCGAATACGTCGAAGATCAAGTCCCCACGGATGTCGGCCGTGTAGTTTAAACTTCCAAACCTGACCTAATGGCCAGGGGCGTAGCTTTCGATCTGCTCCAGATGGCCAAGCGAATTGGCCCGCAGTGCGAAGCCGCCGAATACGAAGATCTGTCCGGGGAGAAAAGTCTCACCCTGGACCGCGTCGTAGTTGATGATCGAAGAAGCCATTGGGCCTAAAGGTGACGACACAGAGGAACTCTCAATGAAAGCACCAATGTCGGTGTCAAAACCAGCGGATCTCGGGTAGGGGGTCCCGAACTGTGCGTCTAGGCGGATGGTAATAGGAGACAAGGGACACGATGTTTTTACCCAGGTTCGGGCCCTCTCGATGGAGGTAAAACCCTACTCCTGCTTGATTAATATTGATGATATGGGTAGTACAAGAGTTGATCTACCACGAGATCAGAGAGGCTATACCCTAGAAGCTAGCCTATGGTATGATTGTTGTTCGTCCTACGGACTAAAACTCTCTGGTTTATATAGACACCGGAGAGGGCTAGGGTTACATAGAGTCGGTTACAATGGGAGGAGATCTTCATATCAAATCGCCAAGCTTGCCTTCCACGCCAAGGAAAGTCCTATCCGGACACGGAACGAAGTCTTCAATCTTGTATCTTCATAGTCCGGGAGTCCGGCCAAAGGTCATAGTCCGGCCATCCGGACACCCCCTAATCCAGGACTCCCTCACCTACCATTCTAGGACCAATTTTATAACCATAGCAAATACCATGCTATTCTAAGAGACTCTCAAAATAATATAAGTGAAGCATGAGAGATCAACAATTTCTTCAAAATTAAGCCACAACCGTGCTCTAAAAGATATAAGTGAAGCACTAGAGCAAAAATTATCTAGCTCAAAAGATATAAGTGAAGCACATAGAGTATTCTAATAAATTCCAATCAAGTGGGCTTCTCCCAAAAGGTGTGTACAGCAAGTATGATTGTGGCAAACTAAAAAGCAAAGACTAATATCATACAAGACGCTCCAAGCAAAACACATATCATGTGGCGAATAAAAATATAGCTTCAAGTAAAGTTACCAATGAATGAAGACGAAAGAGGGGATGCCTTCCCGGGGCATCCCCAAGCTTAGGCTTTTGGCTATTCTTGAATATCTTGGGGTGCCATGGGCATCCCCAAGCTTAGGCTCTTGCCACTCCTTATTCCATAGTCGATCAAATCTTTACCCAAAACTTGAAAACTTCACAACACAAAACTCAACAGGAAATCTCATAAGCTTCGTTAGTGAAAGAAAGAAAAACCACCACATAAGGTACTGTAATGAACTCACTCTTTATTTATACTGGTGTTAAACCTACTGTATTCCAAGTTCTCTATGGTTCATACCCTTACATACTAGCCATAGATGCATCAAAATAAGCAAACAACACACGAAAGGCAGAATCTGTCAAAAACAGAACAGTCTGTAGCAATATGTAACTTTCGAATACTTCTGGAACTCTACAACTCCTACCAAAATAGGAAGTCTTAGGCAATTTGTCTATTGATCTACAGCAAAAAGAATCAACGCAAAATCACGTTTCTGTGATTTATTGATTTTTTTCTCGTGGGCGTAAAGTTTCTGTTTTTCAGCAGAATCAAATTAACTATCACCATAGGTTATCCTATAGGTTCTACTTGGCACAAACACTAAATAAAACATGAAAACACATCTAAACAGAAGGTAGATGCAAAATTTATTACTAAACAGGAACAAAAACAAAAAACAAAAATAAAATTGGGTTGCCTCCCAACTAGCGCTATCGTTTAACGCCCCTAGCTAGGCAGAAAAGCGAGGATAGATCTAAGTAGTGCCATAATAATAAGATAGATCACGAAAACTCATCTCATATTCTCTACGTTCAGCGGCAAGTTTTATTTGAGGCAAGCAAAAGTAATCAAAAGGGCTAAATTTAATGTGACAAAAGTCCCCAAGATCAATCGCAGGAGGTATGGGTTCCTCCTTTGGCCCTTCATATTGCACAACTAATTCATCATTATAAGCATTCTTTATTTCTTTTGGCAGAACTTCGTGAGCCTATACTCAAGAGAGTATCCTAGCTCATTGCTTCGAAGAGCAAAATCATTATTAAGTTCGGAAATTCTATCAACTAGGACATTAGTAGGAACCTTTTTCTAAGGTTTTCGTTAAAAGCAACATAGTCCAAAGATTGAAAACGCCTAATTTCCTCTTGATCAAAGAGGATCGCTTCTATGGGAGAACGGCCGACGTCCACCGTATAGTGCGCAAAGATTTCTTTGGCCTCTTTTATTATAAATCTAAACTCATGTGCCAAAAAGATAGTAGTGGCACGCTTAACAGAAGAGTGCTCAATATTAGAAAATTCCAGAAAAATTCGTTGTATGCAGGGATGCATATGCATAAATTGTCTTTCAAGCTCAACTACAAGCATGGCTATAGCATCCGCAAGACTAACAGTTCTATGAAGAATAGAACCACCCATAGAAGGTAAAGAACCGACACAAGTAAAGAAGTCTTGAATAACCCCTTTTCCAATAATATTACCACTACCGATTTGAAACATTTTAGTATGCAAGATAGGGGGTTCTTCAGCAAGAGCATCAGAATTTTCCATGTTATCATTATTGTCCATATCGATGATAATCTCCCAAATATCAGGCATAAAGGCAAACGAAAGCGAGGAGGAAGAAGAGGGCAAGCAGTCACACAGAAAGGCAAGCGAAAGAGAGAGAGAGAAGAAGATTGGGAAAGAGAGGGTGAATAAAACGGCAAAGGTGAAGTGGGGGAGAGGAAAACGAGAGGCAAATGGCAAATAATGTAAATGCGAGGGAGATGAGTTTGTGATGGGTACTTGGTATGTCTTGACTTGAGCGAAGACCTCCCCGGCAACGGCGCCAGAAATCCTTCTTGCTACGTCTTGAGCTTGCGTTGGTTTTCCTTGAAGAGGAAAGGGTGATGCAGCAATAGTAGCATAAGTATTTCCCTCAGTTTTTGAGAACCAAGGTATCAATCTAGTACGAGGCTCCTCAAAAGTCCCACACACCTACACAAACAAACAAAGAACTCGCAACCAACACAATAAAGGGGTTGTCAATTGAAAGCTTATATGATAAAATAAAAGATGCAAATAAAAGTAGATTGAAAGCTTATATGATAAAATATAGACACGGGGGCCATAGGTTTCACTAGTGGCTTCTCTCGAGATAGCATAAGTATTACCGTGGGTGAACAAATTACTATCGAGCAATTGATAGAAAAGCAAATAATTATGAGATTATCTAGGCATGATCATGTATATAGGCATCACGTCCGTGACAAGTAGACCGACTCCTGCCTGCATCTACTACTATTACTCCACACATCGGCCGCTATCCAGCATGCATCTAGAGTATTAAGTTCGTAAGAACAGAGTAATGCATTAAGAAAGATGACATGATGTAGAGGGATAAACTCATGCAATATGATATAAACCCCATCTTTTTATCCTCGATGGCAACAATACAATACGTGCCTTGCTGCCCCTGCTGTCAATGGGAAAGGACACCACAAGATTGAACCCAAAGCTAAGCACTTCTCCCATTGCAAGAAAGATCAATCTAGTAGGCCAAACTAAATTGATAATTCAAAGAGACTTGCAAAGATAACTTAATCACACATAAAAGAATTCAGAGAAGATTCAAATATTTCTCATAGATAAACTTGATCATAAACCCACAATTCATCGGATCTCGACAAACACACTTCAAAAAGAGTTACATCGAATAGATCTCCAAGAAGAGGAAGGAGAACTTTGTATTGAGAATCAAAGAGAGAGAAGAAGCCATCTAGCTAATAACTATGGACCTGAAGGTCTGTGGTAAACTACTCACAACTCATCGGAGAGGCTATGGTGTTGATGTAGAAGCCCTCCGTTGTCGATTCCCCCCCGGTGGAGCCCCGACGAAGGCTCCAAGATGGGATCTCGCGGATACAGAAGGTTACGGAGGTGGAAATAGCTTTTCATGGTCGCCCCTGATGGTTTCGGGGTACCTGGGTATATATATAGGAGGAAGAAGTACATCGGTGGATGCCCGAGGGGCCCATGAGACAGGGGGCACACCCAGTAGGGGGGGGCGCACCCTCCACCCTCGTGGCCGCCTCGGAAGCTTCTTGGCTTGCACTCCAAGTCATATGGATTACGTTCGTTCCAAAAATCACGCTCCCGAAGGTTTCATTCTGTTTGGACTCCGTTTGATATTCCTTTTCTTCAAAACACTGAAATAGGCAAAAAAAACAGCAATACAGGCTGGGCCTCCGGTTAGTAGGTTAGTCCCAAAAATGATATAAAAGTGTAAAGTAAAGCCCATAAACATCTAAAATAGTTAATATAATAGCATTAGATGGTCCCTGTGATCAAAGGTGATCGAACAGGAGGACCATGGGTTGAACTTTGGGGCGATTGGCTCCATCATGTAGACGTCCCCGAGTGCGCGCTTGCGCTCACTTTTGGGGATACAGGTAGCATATATCATGTTCACTGTTTTAACTTGGGGAGGAAACTTCTTCTGTCCCCCTGTGTTCGGTGGCCGGGGTTCCTCGTTGTCATCGCTTTGCAATCCCTTTTCCTTGTTTTTGGCATTTAACTTGCCGGATTGTTTAAAGACCCAACATTCTCTGTTGGTATGATTGGCTGGTTTATCGGGGGTGCCGTGGATTTGACATGGACAATTGAGTATGCGGTCCAAACTGGACGGGCCCGGATTGTTTCTCTTAAATGGCTTTTTCCGCTGACCGGACTTGGAGCCACTGAATCCGGCATTGACAGCCGTGTCTTCGGAATTATCGCCATTATTTCGACGCTTGTGCCTGTTGCGTCCGGGCTTGCCGTTGCTTTCTCTGGCTTTAGAAGTGCCAGGTTTACTTGAGGTGTTGTTGCTACGAGCTAGCCAGCTATCCTCGCCCGCACAAAAGCGGGTCATGAGCGTCATAAGGGCTGCCATGGACTTTGGCTTCTCTTGGCCGAGGTGTCGGGCAAGCCACTCGTCACGGATGTTATGCTTAAAGGCCGCTAGGGCTTCAGCATACGGACAATCGACAATCTGGTTCTTTTTAGTTAAGAACTGAGTCCAGAATTTCCTGGATGACTCTCCGGGCTATTGGATTATATGACTTAAGTCATCGGCATCCGGAGGTCGGACATAAGTACCTTGGAAGTTGTCAAGGAATGCATCTTCCAGGTTCTCCAAACTGCCAATGGAGTTTTTGGGCAAACTGTTCAACCAGTGCCGAGATGGTCCCTTGAGTTTAGCTGGGAGATACTTGATGGCATGAAGATCATCACCGTGGGCCATATGTATATGGAGAAGGAAGTCCTCGATCCATACCGCGGGATCTGTTGTCCCATCATATGATTCAATGTTTACGGGTTTAAACCCTTCTGGGAATTCATGTTCCATTACTTCATAAGTGAAGCATAAGGGGTGTGTGGCGCCTCTATGTCGGGACGCACCTCAGATGGAGCCGGTCTGCGGTATTCGGCCGGGACAGGTGTGTATATGTTATATCCGGCGTGGTGGCCGTCGTTGCGCATTGGGGTGCACCCCCATGATATGTCTCCAACGTATCTATAATTTATGAAGCATTCATGCTATTATATTATCAGTTTTGGATGTTTACGGGCTTTATTATACAATTTTATATTATTTTTGGGACTAACCTATTAACCGGAGGCCCAGCCCATATTGTTGTTTTCTTGCCTGTTTCAGTGTTTCGAAGAAAAGGAATATCAAACGGAGTCCAAACAGAATGAAACCTTCGGGAGCGTTATTTTTGGAACGGATGTGATCTAGGAGACTTGGAGTTGAAGCCAAGGAAGTTTCGAGGTGGCCACGAGGGTGGGGGCGCCCCCTACTAGGCGCACCCCCTGTCTCGTGGGCCCCTCGAGCGTCCCCCGACTGACTTCTTTCACCTATATAAGTCCATATACCCTAAAAACATCGAAAAAGCACAATAGATCTGGAGTTCTGCCACCGCAAGCCTTTGTAGCCACCAAAAACCTCTCGGGAGCCCATTCCGGCACCCTGCCGGAGGGGGAACCCATCACCGGTGGCCATCTTCATCATCCCGATGCTCTCCATGAAGAGGAGGGAGTAGTTCACCCTCGGGGCTGAGGGTATGTACCAGTAGCTATGTGTTTGATCTCTCTCTCTCCTGTTCTTGAGGTGATACGATCTTGATGTATCGCGAGCTTTGCTATTATAGTTGGATCTTATGATGTTTCTCCCCCTCTACTCTCTTGTAATGGATTGAGTTTTCCCTTTGAAGTTATCTTATCGGATTGAATCTTTAAGGATTTGAGAACACTTGATGTATGTCTTGCCGTGCTTATCCGTGGTGACAATGGGATATTCACATGATCCACTTGATGTATGTTTTGGTGATCAACTTGTGGGTTCCGTGACCTTGGGAATCTATGCATAGGGGTTGGCACACGTTTTCGTCTTGACTCTCCGGTAGAAACTTTGGGGCACTCTTTGAAGTACTTTGTGTTGGTTTAATAGATGAATCTGAGATTGTGTGATGCACATCGTATAATCATGCCCATGGATACTTGAGGTGACAATGGAGTATCTAGGTGACATTAGGGTTTTGGTTGATTTGTGTCTTAAGGTGTTATTCTAGTATGAACTCTATGATAGATTGAACAGAAAGAATAGCTTCATGTTATTTTACTATGAACTCTTGAATGGATAGAACAGAAAGGATAACTTTGAGGTGGTTTCGTACCCTACCATAATCTCTTCGTTTGTTCTCCGCTATTAGTGTCTTTGGAGTGACTCCTTGTTGCATGTTGAGGGATAGTTATGTGATCCAATTATGTTATTATTGTTGAGAGAACTTGCACTAGTGAAAGTATGAACCTTAGGCCTTGTTTCCTAGCATTGCAATACCATTTACGCTCACTTTTATCATTAGTTATCTTGCTGTTTTTTATAATTTCAGATTACTAATACCTATATCTACCATCCATATTGCACTTGTATCACCATCTCTTCGCCGAACTAGTGCACCTATACATTACCATTGTATTGGGTGTGTTGGGGACACAAGAGACTCTTTGTTATTTGGTTGCAGGGTTGTTTGAGAGAGACCATCTTCATCCTACGCCTCCCACGAATTGATAAACCTTAGGTCATCCACTTGAGGGAAATTTGCTACTTTCCTACAAACCTCTGCACTTGGAGGCCCAACAACGTCTACAAGAAGAAGGTTGCGTAGTAGACATCAAGCTCTTTTTTGGCGCCGTTGCCGGGCAGGTGAGTGCTTGAAGGTATATATTTAGATCTTGCAATCGAATCTTTTTGTTTCTTGTTTTATCACTAGTTTAGTATATAAAAGAAAACTACAAAAAAATGGAATTGAGTTTGTCTCATACGCTTCATCTTTTTAATATCTTTCGTGAGAATGATGGAAAGGAAAATTGTGCTCAAGTGCTAGAAGAAAAAGTCTATAAAATGTTTGGTACTAGATCTTTGTATGATGAGCATGATTGCAATGTTGTTAGTATGAACTCCTTGAATATCCGTGATGCTAATGATATGCAAAGCCACAAGCTTGGGGAAGCTATGTTTGATGAAGAACATATTTTTTGTCCCCCAAGTTTTGATGAGCAAATTTATTATGATGAAAGCATGCCTCCTATCTATGATGATTATTGTGATGAAATTTATGCTATAAAGAGTAATGATATCCCTGAAACCTGTCATCATGATTTTAATGCTCAAGTTGACTATGTGAATAAAGTATCACATGATAATTATTTTGTTGAGTTTGCTCCCACTACTATTCATGAGAAGAAATTTGCTTATGTGGAGAGTAATAAAAATTATATGCTTGTGGCTTATTAAAAGAATGCTTTATGTGATAGTTATATTGTTGAATTCATTCATGATGCTACTGACAATTATTATGAGGGAGGAATATATGCTTGTAGGAATTGCAATAATATCAAGTTTTCTCTCTATGTGTTGAAAATCTTGAAGCTATGCTTGTTTTGCCTTCCTATGCTAGTTGATTATTGTTCCCATAAGTTGTTTGCTCACAAAATACCTATGTGTAGGAAGTGGGTTAAACTTAAATGTCCTAGTCATATTCTTCAAGATGCTCTCTTTATGTTTCAATTCTTATCTTTATGTGTGCATCATTGAAATCATCATGCCTAGCTAGGGGCGTTAAGCGATAGCGCTTGTTGGAAGGAAACCCAATTTTACTCTTGTTATTTGCTTATTGCTACTGTTTAGTAATAAATAATTCATCTAGCCTCTGGTTAGATGTGGTTTCATGTTTTAATTAGTGTTTGTGCCAAGTAGAACCTTTGGGAAGACTTGGGTGAAGTCTTTATGCTCTTGCTGTAAAAACAGAAACTTTAGCGCTCACGAGATTAGCTGCCATTTTTTACTGGAGAGTGATTTTAGGTTGACTCTTTTTTAATATGATTAATAGAAAAATTACTCAGGTGCACCAATTTTGTTCAGAATTTTTTGAGTTACATAATTATTCAAATGATACAGATTACTACAGACTGTTCTGTTTTTCACAGATTCTGTTTTCTATGTGTTGTTTGCTTATTTTGATGAAACTATGAGTAGTATCGGAGGATATGAACCACAGATAAATTGGAATACAGTAGATATTACACCAATATGAATTTAGAATTAGTTCACAACAGTACCTAAGTGGTGATTTATTTTCTTATACTAACGGAGCTTACGAGTTTTGTGTTGAGTTTTGTGTTGTGAAGTTTTCATGTTTTGGGTGAAGATTCGATGTATTATGGAATAAGGAGTGGAAAGAGCCTAAGCTTGGGGATTATCAAGGCACCCCAAGGTAATATTCAAGGACAACCAAGAGCCTAAGCTTGGGGATGCCCCGGATGGCATCACCTCTTTCGTCTTCGTTCATCGGTAACTTTACTTGGAGCTATATTTTATTCACCACATGATATGTGTTTTGCTTGGAGCGTCATTTTATTTTGTTAGTATTTGTTTTATGTTATTTATAATAATGTTTTGCATCTATATTTTCAATAAAAATGTCAAGCATAGCCTTTACCATGCTTATTTTGCAAGTATACATGTTGCTGTTTCAAAACAGAAAGTTTACCGCTGTTGCAAAAATTCCCTAGAAAAGTAAGAGAATGATATAATGTTGAAACTTTTTGCATATTGAGAACTGATAAATCTTATACAGCATAGTATTTATTTCATAATTTTTGGAGTTAGGGAAGTATGATGAATATTGAATTCTTTACAGACTACACTGTTTTGGCAGTTTGCTGTTATGTTTGCATTGTTTGCATATGTTTGCTTGTTTAATGGTTCTATTTGATGATAGGAGTATTAAATATGCAGAGACATTTAGTATGCAATGTTGAATAATGATTTTAGTGATTTGTTACAGTATAAAATGATAAGGTTTTTGCATTGGTTTATACTAACTTATCTCACGAGTTCTTGTTGAGTTTGGTGTGGATGAAGCTTTCGAGATTTAGGAAACCGAGATATAAAAGGAATTAAGGAGAAACAAAAGTTCAAGCTTGGGGATGCCCAAGGCACCCCAAGATAATATTTCAAGAAGTCTCAAGCATCTAAGCTTGGGGATGCCCCGTTAGGCATCCCACCTTTCTTCTTCAACAATTATCGGTTAGTATCGGTTGAACCTAAGTTTTTGCTTCTTCACAAGAGTTGTTCTATCCTTGCAATGCCACTTTATTTTATTTTGCTTGATGTTTGAATAAATTACTTAAATATCTGAAATACTTAAATGAGAGAGAGTCCTCACATAGTTAAAAAATTGTTTGACTACTCATTGATCTTCACTTATATCTTTTTGGAGTAGTTTGTCATTTACTCGTGTGCTTCACTTATATCCTATGAGTAAATGGTTGAATGAGTTGAATGTCATAAATCTGAAATTATATATATCTCATTTGCTTATCCCATGGGGAGTAATGACTTCACATCTAAGAAGTAGAGGTTGTAAATTTATTGAAGGTTAGCAAGCATTGTATTGGTCATTTGAACAATTCATGAAAGAGTATTGAAGGAAGAGAGATTTCACATATAAATATACTATCTTAGACATCTCATATAATTGTGAGCACTCATTAAGTGTGACATGCTAAAGAGTTGATGTTGGACAAGGAAGACAACGTAATGGGTTATGTTTTCTCACATCTCAGTTAAAGTATATTGTCATGGATCATTCAAACATGTTGAGCTTGCCTTTCCCCCTCATGCTAGCCAAAATTTCTTGCACCAAGTAGAGATACTACTTGTGCTTCCAAATATCCTTAACCCAGTTTTTGCCATGAGAGTCCACCATACCTACCTATGAATTGAGTAAGATCCTTCAAGTAAGTTGTCATCGGTGCATGCAATAAGAATTGCTCTCTAAATATGTATGACTTGTTAGTGTGAAGAAAATAAGCTTTATACGATCTTGTTATGGAAGCAATAAAAGCGACGGAATGCATAATAAAGGTCCATATACAAGTGGAAATATAAAGTGACGTTCTTTTGCATTAAGATTTTGTGCATCCAACCATAAAAGCGCATGACAACCTCTGCTTCCCTCTGCGAAGGGCCTATCTTTTACTTTATGTCTTTTACTTTATGCAAGAGTCAAGGTGATCTTCACCTTTCCCTTTTTCATTTTATCCTTTAGCAAGCACCTCGTGTTGGAAAGATCCTGATATATATATATATATATATATATATATATATATATCCAATTGGATGTAAGTTAGCATGAACTATTATTGTTGACATCACCCAAAGGTGAATACATTGGGAGGCGAAATTATAAGCCCCTATCTTTCTCAGTATCCGATTAAAACTTCATAACCATAAGTATTGCGTGAGTGTTAGCAATTGTAGAAGACTATATGATAGTTGAGTATGTGGAGTTTGCTAAATCAAAGCTCTGATATAGACCCTTCCTAAAAATAAGATGAATTGCAATTGTTTGATGACTAAGAATGAAGTTTGCTAGTTTTCAAGAAAGTTTATGGTCTATGCTTTAACATGTGAATAGCTTGTTACTTGATCTTGAGAAGTTTTATGAGATGAACTACTGTTATGACATATAATGATGCTAGAAAAGGTGATTGAAATTATTATTGACCAAACTTGTGCACCTGCTAGCATCCACACTTCATAAATTGTTTCTTTTATCATTTACCTACTCGAGGACGAGCAGAAATTAAGCTTGGGGATGCTGATACGTCTCCAATGTATCTATAATTTGTGAAGCATTCATGCTATTATATTATCTGTTTTGGATGTTTACGGGCTTTATTATACACTTCTATATTATTTTTGGGACTAACCTATTAACCGGAGGCCTAGCCCATATTGTTGTTTTCTTGCCTATTTCAATGTTTCGAAGAAAAGGAATATCAAACGGAGTCCAAACGGAATGAAACCTTCGGGAGCGTTCTTTTTGGAACGGATGTGATCCAGCAGACTTGGAGTTGAAGTCAAGGAAGTTTAGAGGTGGCCACGAGGGTGGGGGGGTGCCCCCCACTACAAGACACGCCTCCCTGTCTCGTGGGCCCCTCAAGCATCCCCCGACCGACTTCTTTCACCTATATAAGTCCGTATACCCTAAAAACATCGAAAAAGCACAATAGATCTGGAGTTCCGCCACCGCAAGCCTCTGTCTCCACCAAAAACCTCTCGGGAGGCCGTTCCGGCACCCTGCCGGAGGGGGAACCCATCACAGGTGGCCATCATCATCATCTCGGCGCTCTCCATGACAAGGAGGGAGTAGTTCACCCTCGGGGCTGAGGGTATGTACCAGTAGCTATGTGTTTGATCTCTCTCTCTCTCGTGTTCTTGAGGTGATACGATCTTGATGTATCGCGAGCTTTGCTATTATAGTTGGATCTTATGATGTTTCTCCCCCTCTACTCTCTTGTAATGGATTGAGTTTTCCCTTTGAAGTTATCTTATTGGATTGAGTCTTTAAGGATTTGAGAACACTTGATGTATGTCTTGCCGTGCTTATCTGTGGTGACAATGGGATATTGACGTGATCCACTTGATGTATGTTTTGGTGATCAACTTTTGGGTTCTGTGACCTTGGGAATCTATGCATAGGGGTTGGCACACGTTTTCGTCTTGACTCTCCGGTAGAAACTTTGGGGCACTCTTTGAAGTACTTTGTGTTGGTTGAATAGATGAATCTGAGATTGTGTGATGCATATCATATCATCATGTCCACGGATACTTGAGGTGACAATGGAGTATCTAGGTGACATTAGGGTTTTGGTTGATTTCTGTTTTAAGGTGTTATTCTAGTATGAACACTATGATAGATTGAACGGAAAGAATAGCTTCATGTTATTTTACTACGGACTCTTGAATGGATAGAACAGAAAGGATAACTTTGAGGTGGTTTCGTACCCTACCATAATCTCTTCGTTTGTTCTCCGCTATTAGTGTCTTTAGTGACTCTTTCTTGCATGTTGAGGGATAGTTATGTGATCCAATTATGTTATTATTGTTGAGAGAACTTGCACTAGTGAAAGTATGAACCTTAGGCCTTGTTTCCTAGCATTGCAATACCATTTACGCTCACTTTTGTCATTAGTTATCTTGCTGTTTTTATAATTTCAGATTACAAATACCTATATCTACCATCCATATTGCACTTGTATCACCATCTCTTCGCCGAACTAGTGCACCTATACAATTTACCATTGTATTGGGTGTGTTGGGGACACAAGAGACTCTTTGTTATTTGGTTGCAGGGTTGTTTGAGAGAGACCATCTTCATCCTACGCCTCCCACGGATTGATAAACCTTAGGTCATCCACTTGAGGGAAATTTGCTACTGTCCTACAAACCTCTGCACTTGGAGGCCCAACAACGTCTACAAGAAGGTTGCGTAGTAGACATCAAGCTCTTTTCTGGCACCGTTGCCAGGGAGGTGAGTGCTTGATGTCCGTGGGAATCTTTGCTGGCCAAGAATCTTCTAACAAGGAGAGAGACTTTACTGAGTTTAATACATCATCTAGGGGTGAGTGTTGGAAGATGTCCGCGGAGCTGAACTCCAAGATCGGCGCCCAGTCAGATTCGATGGGTGCGGATACACGCGGTTCGGAGCCTATGGCCGGTGACGAGTCCGAGGCTCCGATGACACATGCCTCGTTGGAGGTTGGATCTGTGTTCGGCTCTAGCGCCGCTGAGTCTGCGGCTTCCGTGGCGAGGTTGAGCTTCCCATACTCGCATGGCGCGCTCTGCTCTGGATCTAGGGCCAGAGCGGTTACAGGTGTTATGCCCTGAGCACAGTCCGATGACCGATTTAGGTCATGTTCATCATGGCGGCATGGTGCGACTGTCATGGGCTTGAATCCGTTGAAGATCAAGTCTCCACAGATGTCGGCGGTGTAGTTGAAGCTTCCAAACCTGACCTGATGGCCAGGGGCGTAGCTGTCGATCTGCTCCAGATGGCCAAGTGAGTTGGCCCGCAGTGCGAGGCCGCTATATACAAAAATCTGCCCGGGGAGAAAAATCTCACCCTGGACTGTGTTGTTGTAGATGATTGAAGGAGCAATCAAGCCTTATGATGACGACGCAGTGGAAATCTCAATGAAAGCACCAATGTCGGTCTCAAAATCGGCGGATCTCGGGTAGGGGGTCCTGAACTGTGCGTCTAAGGCTAATGCTAACAGGAGGTGGGGGACACAATGTTTACCCAGGTTCGGCCCTCTCAATGGAGGTAATACCCTACTTCCTCCTTGATTGATCTTGATGATATGAGTATTACAAGAGTTTATCTACCACGAGATCATAGAGGCTAAACCCTAGAAGCTAGCCTATGATTATGATTGTTCTTGTCCTACGGACTAAACCCTCTGGTTTATATAGACAACGGAGGGGGCTAGTGTTACACAGAGTCGGTTACAGAGAAAGGAATCTACATATCTGAATCGCCAAGCTTGCCTTCCACGCAAAGGAGAGTCCCATTCGGACACGGGACGAAGTCTTCTATCTTGTATCTTCATAGCCCAACTGTCCGGCATACGTATATAGTCCGGCTGTCCGAGGACCCCTTAATCTAGGACTCCCTTAGCGGGCGGTTGCCCTTCGGTGGCACCGTAACTGCGCCTTAACGCGCGAAAAGCGCGGGGTCGTGCGGGGCGTGGGCCGCAGTTAATCCCACGCACGCGCGTCACCTCGTCTTCGCCCCGGCTGGTTATAAAGAGGGGAGGGAGAGGAGGAGGGGTAGAACGCTTACACACCCACTCCCCACTCTCTCCCTCGCTACTGTTGTCGTTGTGCTGCTCCGCTCCGTCGCTGCTGACGCGCCGCTGCGGCTGCCTCCCTCATCGCCATCGCCTTGCCACGACCGTCACTCTGTCGAAGTAGCCGCTCAGCCGCGGTTGCCGCCGCGGCTTTCTGCTGTGCGTCGCCGTCGCCTTCATCTATACTTCATTGTGGCACCCTTCACCTCTCTTCTCCGACGAGCTCTCCCTCGCTGTCCTTGCGTCATGGCGAAAAGTGGGTGGATGGGATCCACGATTCATCAAGACCACATCAATTTCCTTCGCGCGACGCGGCGGATACCTCGCTCCGACAACGTGGGAGTGCGCATCCCCAGGCCAGAGACCTCGCAGCAGCTGGAGCCTGGTGAGTACGTAGTTTTCCGCGCCCACTTCCTTCATGGCTTCACGCTCCTGGCCTCCGGCTTCTTCCGGGAGTTCTTGCACTTTTACCATCTGCAACCGCACCACCTCACCCCCAATAGGTGGTGTGCCTCTCCACCTTCATCTCCTTCTGCGAGGGGTACCTCAGCGTTCTGCCGACTATCGAGCTCTGGGATAGATTCTTCTACCTCAAGCTTAGTACGACGGAGAAGGACGAGCCGGCCCCGTGTGGGGCGTGCGTTGCCGTGAGGCGCTCAGGAAGCGGCACACGCTTCCCTCCAATTCCTCTGCATGAGTCGGCCAAACTCTGGCAGAGGTCATACTTCTACATTCGGAATCTCCAGAACGTAGACTACATCAACCTGCTGGCCTACGTGCCTGGGCCGCCTGCTGGATCACGCGGCAATTGGCAGCAGCAGCCGCCCAAGCACCCACCACTGCCCAACATCGTCGACATTCTCATCCGGCTGGAGGAGATGACTAGTCTGGAGGGCCTCCAGCCGGCCGACCTGCTAGCCGACTTCATCATGCGCCTGGTCTTGGCCGGACGACAACGAGGGCGACGACGAGCAGCCCCTGTCCGAGGGGTGCACGGGGAGAGGAGCCGGCATTTCTACGCCGCAGCTGGCGGCCGCACCTGTCAGGCACAAGCGCGGCCAGGGGGAGGTACGGCAGCCACCCGGCCAAGAGGACCAGGAAAGCGGACGCCACCAAGCGGCAGGAGGCCTTGAAGGTGGCCGCCAGCCGGAAGGGGCCCAAGCCCTAGCCGCTCACATCCGGGTAAGCGCATCTCCCTTTGTGACTTTTATGCTTTTCTTCTTTCTTGGGGGGTTTCTTTATTTTTGCTTTCCTGTTGAACAAGGAAGGCCCAGGCGGATCCGGCTAGTGGCGGGGTCCCGAAGATCATCCCCCTCAACCGGCTGGAGGTAGAGGCGGCGGAGAACTAGATGCCGCCTAGAGCGGTCGGAGCCGATCGGTCGGTGCCGAAGCTGGAGGTCCCCGACATTGTTGTTCCTGAGGTGGAGGGGGTACAACACGAGCCGACTGCCGAAGGACGAGGAGGCGGCGAGCCCAACCAGCCAGAAGCTCCACCAGCTGGTGTCGGCCAGATGGCAGGTCGGGCCTTAGCGGTGCAAGCTCCCACGCACCGGTGTACGGCACGAGCGGCGTCGGAGCCAAGGCGGCAGGTGGATGCCGCATTCTCGAGCTCGCGGAGGGCTGGTGCTGGGGCCACGAGCGCCATCTCCTCACTCCGGGTAGAGGAAGATGACCCCGCCGCCTTGAACTTGGCGGTTTAGGAGATGGAGGACCGTTTCCTCGCCCAGAATGCCTCCATCCTGAAGGCGAGGGACGACATGCTGGCAACGCAGTCGGCTATCTGGGTATGTATATCTTCTTTTTGACTCTTTATCTCGTAGTTTTCTGTGGGGGCGCGCCAGCGCACCCACTGGGTGTAGCCCTCGAGTTTCGAGCCGGCTGCTGAGCAGGCGGGTTGGAACTCCAAGGTTCTTTGTTTGTTTAAGTGCTTGCAATTTTTGCAGGACCTCCACAACATGCGGGTGGCCGCGTATAACGTGTAGAAGCAGACGCTCGCCACCCAGACTTTCGAGTTGGCTCAGAGCCAAAGTAATTATGCAATCCTTCAGTGCGGGCGCGCCAGCGCACCCACTGGGTGTAGCCCCCGAGATTCGGGCCGACTGCCGAGCAGTCGGGCCGGATCTTCTCCGGCAGCTTGTTTTTGTTTTTGTTGAAGTAAACAGTTGATGTCGCCTGCTCGTTTTTCTCTTTGCAGCGGCCAACACCCAGCTGGTCCAGCAAGTGGCCGACCTTCAAGGTCAAGTCCAGGTCGTGAGGCGGGAGCGCGACCGGGCAGCCTCTGAGCGTGACCGACTGGAGAAGGAGCTGGCGGAGGAGGCCAAGCGACACGCGGAGCAGGTCAAGAAGCTGGAGGCGGACGAGGCGGAGCTCAAGGCCGAGTTCAAGACCGAGCGCGCGGGCTGGGTCAAGAGGAAGAAACTTCTTGATGGTGGCAACTCCGTGATCGAGGACATGCTCGACGGTGAGCCCTTTTTCCTTCTGTTCCGTCTTCTCTTTGCTGACTGCTATCAGGGGTCGTCTTCTAACCCCGCTGTCTTCTTTGGCGCAGAGTTCCTCCCGGGCCACTCCGTCGCCGTCTGCATAGCCATCGAGGCTGAGCGAGGCGAGCCGGCGCGTGGGCAAGGAGATCCCTCGGGACCGGCCTCAGACCGTTGGTGAGCAGCTCATGGCCGTCAGGATGCGCCTCGAGCTGATGCGTCGCCGGCTTCAACACGCTGGATCTGAGGTCTTGGAGGCCTTGTGGCCGGGTAGTTCGATTTCGTGGACTCCCAGCCGACGGCCGACTGGCTAGAGGTGGCGGTCCAGCAGCTCGACGCCTGGAAGATCTCTGCCATGCGAGCTGGCACTGCCAAGGCGCTGGAGTTCGCCAGGGCCTGGTACCCTGGCGTGCTCATGTCGCAGCTGACGACCTTCCGCCAGGAGGCGCTACCAGAGCTGGCGGCGGAGAGCGAGAACATCACCGTTCGGGCGTCTACCCCCGCTGACTACGCCAACACCGATGTGTTCTTCCAGAGCGAGCAGATGACGGCGCCATCGTTCCCCCCTCCTGGTTTGGTATGGACCCATCAGACGGGGAGGACTCGGCGGAGGAGATCGCCTCCAATGATGAAGGTGATGAGGACGTCGAGGGCGAGGACGGCAGCTAGATTGCTCTAGATGGCGGAGCGACCAGCCGGAACTAGCCTGACCCAGTGCTGACTAGCGACCTGCCGGAGACTTTGTCAGCCGATGTCGACAGCCGAGACAAGCCCCAGCAGCCGGAAGCCCCACCAGCCAGAGCTACGCCTCTCGCCAACTAGCCCGTTCAGCCCGAGGGGTCGTCTACCTAGACGGCCTGTTTATCTTCTTTCAAGTTTTTTTCTATCTTTGTGCTTGAGAAACAATGTTAATTATGCGCAGATCCACCCACTAGGGTGTATGTTTTAAACTTGATGAACGCTAACCTTGGGCCTTTTGCACTGTGTATAAATTTAAATCCCCACATTATTGCATGTGTTGCAGGGTTCCAGCTTGAATTTGCTTTTCTCTTTTTGGCTTTTTTCTTTGTCGCGTTCCTTTGGCCGCCTCCCTGCCAGCCGTACTGTCGCTCCGTAGTGTGTGGATGGGTCAAGGACTTGGTCGTTTTTAGAACGGGCAAATTACTTCAGCCACGTAGAGAGTAGCCAATCGAGCAAGAAGCCAGCCTGCCAGCTGTTGAGCAGCCGGGCGAAGGAGGCGAGAGGCCGGCTAGGCCTAAGTTGGTGTTTTCCTTAGTCGGTGTTTGTGTGGACTGCGCTCAGCCTTTGGCTCTTGCCAGTCAGACAGTTGTGCTACGAGCTGTGCGTTGGAACGAAGAGAGGGCTTTGGAGTCGGCACACTACTAGTCGGCTCCGACTGGTGCAAAGTTAGGCAGAGGCGGCGAGCCCCCGGGTCAGCTGACCGGAACCCGAATGGGGTAGGAATAGAAGAAACTCAAACCATGGCATAAGCTTATCTTATAGAAAAAAAGGTAGCCCCCGAGTGTACCTCGGGGGACCTGAGGTCTTTTACTTAGTACAAAAGTTAGCATGGTACATACGCTCGAATCAACTGTATAACGGGCGGAGTAGATTTGCATTCCAAGGCCGCTCCGTCTCTTCGTCGGTTGTGCATCGCTTGCATGCCCTGGGCTTCTGGGCATCGATGAGGTAGTACAAATTGTTGCCGAGGGATTTGCTAATGATGAAGGGGCCTTCCCATGGTGCCTCGAGCTTGTGCTGTCTGGTTGATCGCTGGATCAGACGGAGCACAAGGTTGCCTTAGCGGAAGGAACGTGTCTTGACCTTCTTGTCATGGTAGCGGCGCAGGCTCTGCTGGTAGATGGCGGACCGGCTGCATGCTAGCAGTCCGGCCTCTTCCAGTAGGTCGATGTCATCTTCTCGTGCCTCCTTTGCTTCTTCCTCCATGTACTTCGTGACGCGAGGTGAGTCGAACTCGATATCCGTGAGGATGATAACCTTGGCACCGTACACGAGGAAGAAGGGTGTAAAGTCGGTTGATCTATTGGGCGTGGTCCGAAGGCTCCAGAGGACGGCCTGCAGCTCCTCGATCCAGCAGCCGGCCGATTGCTCTAGCGGCTCGATCAGGAGGGGCTTGATGCCAGACAAGATGAGGCCGTTTGCTCGTTCCACCTGGCCATTTGACTGCGGGTGGGCAATGGACGCTAGGTCCAGTCGAATGTCCTGATTTGCGCAGAAACGAGCTAAGGCGCCTTTGGCGAAGTTGGTGTCGTTGTCGGTGATGATGCTCTGGGGAACACCGTATCGGACGGTGATGTCGGCGATGAACATGACAACAGTCGGACCATTCAGCTTCTTGATTGGCTTGGCTTCTATCCACTGGGTGAATTTGTCCATGGCGACTAGCAAATGAGTCATGCCGCTGCGTGCTGTCTTGAACGGAGCCACCATATCCAAACCCCACATGGCAAATGGCCAGGTGATGGGGATGTTCTTGAGGGTGGAGGCCGGCTGGTGCTGCTTGGTGCTGAACTTGTGGCACCCTTTGCATTTCTTGACCAAATCTTTGGTGTCGTCCAAAGCGGTCGGCCAGAACAAACCATGGCGGAAAGCTTTGGCTACGAAGTACCTGGAGGCGGCATGGTGACCACATTCGCCTTGATGGATATCCATGAGGATTTCCATGCCCTTCTCCGACTCCACGCAGCGTTGATAGACGTCGGTCACGCTCCGCCTGGCGAGCTCTTGGTTGACGATGGTGTAGGCACCTACTCTGTGCCGGATCTATTGGGCTGGCACTTTGTCGGCTGGTAGCATGCCGCTCACCAGGTAGTCGCGGATGGGTTGCGCCCAAGATGGGGCCTCCACCAGTGTGAAGACAGCAACCGGATGAGGGTGACTGGGTTGGGAGGCGGCGGGCAGGAGCCGGCCACTCCTGGTGGTGCCGATGAAGTCCCCGGGCCGAGTGCAGCAGCCCCTAGGCCACCTGCTGGGGCTTCTCGGCCGGGTGCTGGTGCTGCAGCCCTCGGGCTGCCTGGTGAAGTCCCTGGGCCGACTGCAGCAGCCCCTAGTCCGCCTGCTGGAGTCCTCGGGCCGGCTGTTGAAGTCCCCGAGCCGGGTCCGACTGCTCCGTGGTCAGCCGGCACGAAGATGGAGTCGGACTCCGGCGAGGGCTCGATAGACGGCTTGCATAGGCACTCGAGGGAGACGCCAGCTAGTATGGCTTGTAGGGTGGAGCCAATGCGGGCGAGGGCGTCTGATGCGTCGTTGTCGGCTCGCGGTACGTGAAGGAACTCACATCCATCGAAGTGCCCGCTCATCTGCTGGACGAGGAAGCGATAGCTTGCCATGTTGGTGTCCTTGGCGTCCCAATCGCCGGACGACTGCTGGACCACCAAGTCTGAGTCGCCATAGCAGAGGATGTGGCGGATGCCAATTTCTTTGGCCAGTCGGAGCCCAAAGATGAGCGCCTCGTATTCGGATATGTTGTTGGAGGCGGCGAAGTGGATCTGCAGCGTGTACTTCAGCTTGTCACCTTTGGGGAAGGTGAGGACGATGCCGGCTCCCAAGCCGGTGCACATCTTTGAGCCATTAAAGTGCATCCACCAATGTGTAGAGTCTGGTGCTGGTGGCAGGTACTGGGACTCGGCCCAGTCGACGAGGAAGTCGGCCAGCACTTGGGACTTGATGGCGGTGCAGGGCTGGTAGAGGATGGTGTGGGGAGCCAGCTCGATGGCCCACTTGGCCACCCGGCCCGAAGCATCTTTGTTGATCTCGGCGAGGGGGGCGGTGCAGACAACCGTGATGGAGTGCTCTTGAAAATATTGCTTTAGCTTCTTGGCGGCAAAGTACACGCCGTAGCACATCTTCTAGTAATGGGGGTAGTTCTGCTTGGAGGCGGACAAGACCTCACTTAGGTAGTACACCAGCCTCTGGACCGGCTATACCTTGCCGTCTTCTGCACGCTTGACGACGATCACCGTGCTGATGACTCAGTTGGTGGTGGCGATGTAGAGAAGCATGGGCTCTTTAGCAATCGGAGCTGCCAGGATAGGCGGCGTAGACATCATGCGCTTGAGCTGGAGGAAGGCGGCGTCCTCCTGGTCGTTCCACTCGAAGCAACTGATTTTCTTCATGAGCTGGTACAAGGGGAGGGCCTTCTCGCCCAGCCGACTGATGAAGCGGCTGAGGGATGCCAGGCACTCGGTGAAATTTTGGACGTCATGCAGCTTGGTGAGTCTCTCTATCCACTCGATGGCCTTGATCTTCACGGGGTTGCACTCAATGCCGCGTTCTGAGACAAGGAAGCCAAGGAACTGGTCGGCTGGTACGCCGAAGATACACTTCTCCGGGTTGAGCTTGATTTGAAAGCGGCGCAAGTTCTGAAGGTCTCCTTGAGGTCTTCTATCAGGGTACCACGCTTCTCCGTCTTCACCACAATGTCATCCACATAGACGTGGGCATTGCGTCTGAGTTGCTTCAACAGGCACTTCTGCATATAGTGTTGGAAGGTGGCGCCGACATTTCTCAAGCCGAACGTCATAGTGATGTAGCAGAAAGCGCTGAATGGTGTGATGAAGGCGGTCTTCAGGCGATCAGCCGGATCTAGCTTGATCTGGTGGTAGCCGGAGTAGGCGTCAAGGAAGGACAACAGCTCGCATCCGGTTGTGGAGTCAATCACTTGATATATCTGAGGCAGAGCAAACGGATCTTTGGTGCGGGTCTTGTTGAGGCTAGTGTAGTCAATGCACATACGCCACTTGTTGTTCTTCTTCAGGACGAGGACCGGGTTGGCATGCCAGTCCGGGTGGAAAACTTTCATGATGAAGCTGGCTTCCAGAACCCGGGCGATTTCTTCACCAACAATCCTTCTCTTCTCTTCTAATAGGCGGCGGAGGGGTTGCTTGACCGACTTGGCATCCGGCCTCACATGCAATTTGTGCTCGGCGAAATCCGTCGGGACACCCGGCATGTCTTTGGGGGACCATGCGAAGATGTTTTGATTCTCACGGAGGAAATCAACGAGATCGCCTTCCTATTTCCTGTCGAGGCCAGTGCCTACGACAGCAAACCTCTCCGGGTGTGTTGGGTCCAGGGGGTTCCGCTTGGTCTCTTTGGCCGACTGGAAGGAGGCCCCTGCTTCCGTCTCCTTGGGATCAGTCGGCATGGTTGGCTTCTCGCTAGCCATGGCAACCATCCAGTCAAGGAGACACTTCTCTTGAGCGATGACGAGGTACTCGGCCAGCCGGCTACTGGCAGCAGCGCAGTAGAGCGACTTATGGTAGTCACCGGCAATAGTGATGATGCCCTTCATGCCCGACATCTTGGCCTTCAGGTAGGCATAGTGTGGGACCATCATGAACTTGGCTAGCACATGGCGGCTGAAGAGCGCGTGGTGGAGGAGCTTGCAGTTCTCCGGCAGGGCTTCGCCAAGCACTATTATGGAGGAAGAGGTGTTGGGGAGGGAGAGGGCTGCGCCAGGGGAAGGGTGCGGCAGCCCTCCCACCTCCCCTCTATTTATAGGGGCAAGGGAGAGGGGGTCTGGCCCCCTCCAAATGGATCTAGAGGGGGCGGCGGCGGCCAAGGGGGGAAGGCTTGCCCACCAAGCCAAGGGGCGCCCCCTTTAGGGTCCCCCCCCCAACCCTAGGCGCATGGGCCCTAGGGGGTGGCGCCCAGCCCACTTAGTGGCTGGTTCCCCTCCATATTCATCCCATAGGGCCTCCGGGGCAGGTGGACCCTCCCGGTGGACCCCCGGAACCCTTTCGATGGTCCCGGTACAATACCGATATACCCCCGAACATTTCCAGCGACCGAATAAGGACTTCCCATATATAAATCTTTATTTCCGGACCATTCCGGAACTCCTAGTGACGTCCGGGATCTCATCCGAAACTCCGAACAACATTCGGTAACCGCATACTAATTCCCATAACAACTCTAGCGTCACCAAACCTTAAGTGTGTAGACCCTACGGGTTTGGGAATCATGCAGACATGACCGAGACATCTCTCCGGCCAATACCCAGAAGCAGGATTTGGATACCCATGTTGGCTCCCATATGTTCCACGATGATCTCATCGGATGAACCACGATGTCGGGGATTCAATCAATCCCATATACAATTCCCTTTGTCAATCGGTATGTTACTTGCCCGAGATTCGATCATCGGTATCCCAATACCTCGTTCAATCTCGTTACCGGCAAGTCACTTTGCTCGTTCTTTAATGCATGATCTCGTGACTAACTGTTTAGTCACATTGAGCTCATTATGATGATGCATTACCGAGTGGGCCCAGAGGTACCTCTCTATCATACGGAGTGACAAATCCCAGTCTCGCTTCGTGCCAACCCAATATACACTTTTGGAGATACCTGTAGTGTACCTTTATAGCCACCCAGTTACGTTGTGACGTTTGGTACACCCAAAGCATTCCTATGGTATCCGGGAGTTGCACAATCTCATGCTCTAAGGAAATGATACTTGACATTAGAAAAGCTTTTAGCAAATGAACTACATGATCCTGTGCTATGCTTAGGATTGGGTCTTGTCCATCACATCATTCTCCTAATGATGTGATCCCGTTATCAATGACATCTAATGTCCATGGTCGGGAAACCATAACCATCTATTGATCAATGAGCTAGTCAACTAGAGGCTCACTAGGGACATATTATGGTCTATGTATTCACACATGTATTACGGTTTTCGGTCAATACAATTACAGCATGAACAATAGACAATTATCGTGAACAAGGAAATATAATAATAACCATTTTATTATTGCCTCTAGGGCATATTTCCAACAGTCTCCCACTTGCACTAGAGTCAATAATCTAGTTACATCGTGATGAATCGAACACCCATAGAGTTCTGGTGTTGATCATGTTTTGCTCGTGGAAGAGGTTTAGTCAATGGATCTGAGACATTCAGATCTGTATGCACTTTACAAATAACTATGTCTCCATCTTGAACATTTTCACGAATGGAGTTGAAGTGATGCTTGATATGCCTTGTCTTCTTGTGAAACCTGGGCTCCTTGGCAAGGGCAATAGCACCAGTGTTGTCACATAAGAGAGTCATCGGGCCCGACGCATTGGGAATAACTCCTAGCTAGGTCGGTAATGAACTCCTTCATCCATATTGCTTCATGTGCTGCCTCCGAGGCTGCCATGTACTCCGCTTCACATGTAGATCCCGCCATGACGCTTTGCTTGCAACTGCACCAGCTGACTGCCCCACCATTCAAAATATACACGTATCCGGTTTGTGACTTGGAGTCATTCAGATCTGTGTCAAAGCTAGCATCGACGTAACCCTTTACGACGAGCTCTTCGTCACCTCCATAAACGAGAAACATATCCTTAGACCTTTTCAGGTACTTCAGGATATTCTTGACCGCTGTCTAGTGTTCCATGCCGGGATTACTTTGGTACCTTCCCACCAAACTTACGGCAAGGTTCACATCAGGTCTGGTACACAGCATGGCATATATAATAGACCCTATGGCTGGGGCATAGGGGATGACACTCATCTTTTCTCTATCTTCTGCCGTGGTCAGGCATTGAGCCGTGCTCAATCTCACACCTTGTAATACAGGCAAGAACCCCTTCTTGGACTGATCCATATTGAACTTCTTCAATATCTTATCAAGGTATGTTCTTCGTGAAAGACCGATGAGGCGTCTCGATCTATCTCTCTAGATCTTGATGCCTAATATGTAAGCAGCTTCTCCAAGGTCCTTCATTGAAAAACACTTATTCAAGTAGGCCTCTATGCTTTCCAAAAGTTCTATATCATTTCCCATCAATAGTATGTCATCCGTATATAATATGAGAAATGCTACAGAGCTTCCACTCACTTTCTTGTAAACGCATGCTTCTCCATAAGTCTGCATAAACCCAAACTCTTTGATCATTTAGCATTCTTAGGATCGACAAAACCTTTATAGGATCGAAAAAGCGAATGTTCCAACTCCGAGATGCTTGCACCAACCCATAGATGGGGTGTTGGAGCTTGCACACCTTGTTAGCATTCTTAGGATCAACAAAACCTTTCGAATGCATCATATACAATTCTTCCTTAAGGAAACTATTAAGGAATGTCGTTTTGACGTCCCTTTGCCATATCTCATAATCATAGAATGCGGCAATAGCTAACATGATTCGGACGGACTTCAGCTTTGCTACGGGTGAGAAGGTCTCATCGTAGTCAAGCCCTTGAACTTGTCGATAACCCTTGGCGACAAGCCGAGATTTATAGATGGTCACATTATCATCCGCGTCAGTCTTCTTCTTAAAGATCCATTTATTTTCTATGGCTCGCCGATCATCGGGCAAGTCTGTCAAAATCCATACTTTGTTTTCATACATGGATCCTATCTCGGATTTCATGGCTTCAAGACATTTATTGGAATCTGGGCCCGCCATCGCTTCTTCATAGTTCAAAGGTTCGTCGTTGTCTAACAACATGATTTCCAGCACTGGTTTGCCATACCATTCAGGTGTGGAACGTGTCCTTGTGGACCTACGAAGTTTAGTAGCAACTTGATACGAAGTTCCTTGATCATCATCATTAACTTCCTCTCTAGTCGGTGCAGGCACCACAGAAACATTTTCCTGAGCTGCGCTACTGTCTGGTTCAAGAGGTAGTACTTCATCAAGTTCTACGTTCCTCCCACTTCTTTCGAGAGAAACTCTTTCTCCATAAAGGATCCGTTCTTGGCAACAAAGATCTTGCCTTTGGATCTGAGGTAGAAGGTATACCCAATGGTTTCCTTAGGGTATCCTATGAAGACGCATTTTTCTGATTTAGGTTCGAGCTTTTCAGGTTGAAGTTTCTTGACATAAGCATCGCATCCCCAAACTTTTAGAAACGACAGCTTAGGTTTCTTCCCAAACCATAATTCATACGGTGTCATCTCAACGGATTTAGATGGTGCCCTATTTAAAGTGAATGTGGTTGTCTCTAAATCATAACCCCAAAATGATAGCGGTAAATTGGTAAGAGACTTCATAGATCGCACCATATCCAATAGAGTGCGATTACGACGTTCAGACACACCATTATGTTGAGGTGTTCCAGGTGGCGTGAGTTGTGAAACAATTCCACATTTCCTTAAGTGCGTACCAAACTCATGACTCAAATTATAGATACGACGGAGACGTATCAGCATCCCCAAGCTTAATTCCTTCTCATCCTCGAGTAGGTAAATGATAAAAAAGATAATTTTTGATGTGGAATGCTACCTAGCACAATCTTGATCAAATATCTAATCATGGCATGAATATTAAGACACGAGTGATTCAAAGCAATAGTCTATCATTTGACATAAAAACAATAAGACTTCGACCGTACCAGTAAAGCAATCATCTATTTTCAAAACAACAAGGCCAAAGCAAGCTTATCCCTACAAAATCATATAGTTTGGCCATGCTTCATTTTCATCACACAAAATGCTCCCATCATGCTGAAAGTGCGGTATATCGACTAGAGGGGGGTGAATAGGTGATTTTTATGAATTCTTCACTGAGGAATTTGCCGGTGAGGAAATTCCTTAGCGAAGAACTACTTGCTGCGGAATAAGTACTCAGAAATAAGCATAACAGAATACAGACATAGTCATCATGATGAAATGAAGACAAACACAGGGTACAGAAAGCGTAATCACAAGATAACATAAGATGAAGACAAACAGACTGAAGAAATTGAACTGAGGAAATTGAGAAAGTCTTCAGTCAAAGTCTTCAAACACAGATATGAACAATCACTCAACACGGTAATGAGGAAATGAAAGAGTTGAGGAAGTAGAACCAGTAAGGTTGGTGAAGACAATGATTTGGTAGACCAGTTCCAACTGTTGTCTCAGTTGTACATCTGGTTGGAGCGGCTGAGTATTTAAACTCGAGGACACACAGTCCCGGACACCCAGTCGCTGAGCACGCAGCTCAGGACACCAAGTCCTCACCGTATTCTCCTTGAACTAAGGTCACACAGACCTCGTCCAATCACTCGTGGTAAGTCTTCAGGCGACTTCCAAACCTTCACAGACTCGGTCACTCGGCGATCCACAATTCCTCTTGGATGCTCTAGACCATGACACCTAACCGTCTGGAAGAAGCACTCTTCAAAGGTAACAAGCGTCGGATCCACGCAGGATCAATCTCTTCAGTGATGCTCAATCACTTTGGGTTTGTAGGTGTTTGGGTTTGGGTTTTTCCTCACTCGATGATTTTCGCTCAAAGTCCTCGGAGGATGGGATGATCTCAAATGACAAGTGTCAGTTTCTCTCGGAGCAGCCAACCAGCTAGTGGTTGTAGGGGCCGGCTATTTATAGCCTAGGGAGCAGCCCGACATGATAAGACATAAATGCCCTTCAATGATATGACCGTTAGGTGGATAAGATATTTTGGGACAGCTGGCGCGCAGCACAGCAACGATTGGAAATTTGACTCTCAAATTCCTCAGGGCTATCATGTTCCTCACTGTGTAGGCAATCCGCACTGGCGAATTCCTAACTCCTGAGTCAGAACAAATTCCTCAGCGACCAGAAGAACTTCGTCTCTGTCACTGAAGAAATTGACTGAACTGTATGAGATTTCCAAAGGCTTCACTCGAAGGGATTGGAAGGTGTAGGATTTTGAGTTGAGCATCACATGGAAAATTTTCCTTAGTATATCCTCGACCCCCTTTAACAGTACGGTGTTTCCTATGACTCAAGAAAGAGAAAACGAAACAACGAAAACAAAAGTCTTCACGCTTCATGTTCCTCAAATGAATACCAAGTCTTCAAGGTCACACCAGTTTCTTCACTTTCAAAGTCTTCAGAAAGTCTTCAGAATATCAAAGTCTTCAGTCGAAGAACTTCATTTTTAGGGGTCGACTTTCTCTGTAAATATCAAACTCCTCATATACTTATAGACATGTGTACACTCATAAACACATTAGTCCCTTAACCTATAAGTCTTCAATACACCAAAATCACTAAGGGGCACTAGATGCACTTACACATGCACAACCCCGATGACGAGCCGAGCATTTGGTTCATATTTTTTAACGCGCTTCAGCTTTTTCAACCCTCACACAATACATGAGCGCAAGCCATGGATATAGCACTATAGGGGGAATAGAATATAATGGTGGAGGTTTACATGGAGAACACGAAAAAGGAGAAAGTCTCACATCGACGCGGCTAATCAACGGGCTATGGAGATGCCCATCAATTGATGACAATGCGAGGAGTAGGGATTGCCATGCAACGGATGCACTAGAGCTATAAGTGTACGAAAGCTCAAACTGAAAACTAAGTGGGTGTGCATCCAACTTGCTTGCTCATGAAGACCTAGGGCATTTGAGGAAGCCCATCGTTGGAATATACAAGCCAAGTTCTATAATGAAAAATTCCCACTAGTATATGAAAGTGACAACATAAGAGACTCTCTATATGAAGAACATGGTACTACTTTGAAGCACAAGTGTGGAAAAAGGATAGTAACATTGCCCCTTTTCTTTTTCTTTTTTTCTTTTTTTTTGGGTGGGCTTCTTTGGCCCCCTTTTTTATTTAGGCTTCTTTGGCCTTTCCTTTTTTTCTTTTTTTTTCTTTTTTTTCATGGGGCAATGCTCTATAATGATGATCATCACACTTTTATTTACTTACAACTCGATATTACAACTCGATACTAGAACAAAGATATGACTCTATATGAATGCTTCCGGCGGTGTACCGGGATGTGGAATGATCTAGCATAGCAATGACATCAAAAAAGGACAAGCCATGAAAACATCATGCTAGCTATCTTACGATCATGCAAAGCAATATGACAATGAATGCTCAAGTCATGTATATGATGATGATGGAAGTTGCATGGCAATATATCTCGGAATGGCTATGGAAATGCCATGATAGGCAGGTATGGTGGCTGTTTTGAGGAAGATATAATGAGGCTTATGTGTGATAGAGCGTATCATATCACGGGGTTTGGATGCACCGGCGAAGTTTGCACCAACACTCGAGGTGAGAAAGGGCAATGCACGGTACCAAAGAGCCTAGCAATGATGGGAAGGTAAGAGTGTGTATAATCCATGGACTCACATTAGTTATAAAGAACTCATATACTTATTGCAAAAGTTTATTAGCCCTCGAAGCAAAGTACTACTACGCATGCACCTAGGGGGATAGATTGGTAGGAAAAGACCATCGCTCGTCCGCGACTGCCACTCATAAGGAAGACAATCAAAGAAACATCCCATGCTTCAAATTTGTCACACAACGGTTACCATACGTGCATGCTACGGGACTTGCAAACCTCAACACAAGTGTCTCTACAATCCACAACCACCCACTAGCATGACTCTAATATCACCATCTTTATATCGCAAAACTATTGCAAGGAATCAAACATATCGTATTCAGCGATCTACAAGTTTATGTAGGATTTTATGACTAACCATGTGAATGACCAATTCCTGTCATCTCTCTAAATAGATGTAAGTGAAGCAATAGAGTTTAATTCTTTCTACAAAATATATGCCCACGCTCTAACAAATATAAGTGAAGCAAAAGAGCATTCTACAAATGGCGGTTTTCTATGTGAGGAGAAACAGGCAATCCAAACTTCAAATGATATAAGTGAAGCACATGAAGCATTCTATAAATCAACCAAGGACTATCTCATACCATCATGGTGCATAAAAGAAAAGTGAAAACTAAAGGCAAAAGACGCTCCAAGACTTGCACATAATGCATGAACGAAACGAATCCGAAAACATACTCATACTTGTTGAAGAAAGAGGGGATGCCTTCCGGGGCATCCCCAAGCTTAGACGCTTGAGTCTCCTTGAATATTTACTTGGGGTACCTCGGGCATCCCCAAGCTTGAGCTCTTGCCTCTCTTCCTTTTCCTCATATCGAGACATCCTCGATTAGACACTTCATCCACACAAAACTTCAACAGAAAACTTGGTAAGATCCGTTAGTATAATAAAGCAAATCACCACTCTAAGTACTGTTGCAAACCAATTCATATTTTTTTTTCATTGTGTCTACTGTAATATAACTTTTCCATGGCTCAATCTACTGATATAAATTGATAGTTTCATCAAAACAAGCAAACTATGCATCAAAAACAGAATCTGTCAAAAACAGAACAGTCTGTAGCAATCTGAACATTCACCATACTTCTCGTACCCCAACAATTCTACCAAAATTAGGAAACATAAACAAGTTGTACAGCAATACATTGCAAAAGGAATCAGAACCATTTGACATTCCAGATAAAAATGTAAAATTGCACACTACAACCATTTGACAAACCAAAAAGCATTGTAAACATCCTAAAGGCAAACCTTGGCACATTATTTTTATAATGCAATGGAATTGTACAAGGGGATAATTATTTTTGATGAAAAGTTTCTGTAATCAAGATTCACAAAGTTTCCGTGAGCATGAACAAAGTTCAATGAGTTCTCCCACTTCAACAATGCTTGTCTTTCTCACTTTTACTTTCCTTTTTGAAAAGTTTTAGGTTTCCCTCTTTATTTTATTTTTCTAAACTATATGAAAGCACTCAACAGAAATAAATGACTCTCTAAAACTTTCGGGTTGTCTCCCTGGTAGCGCTTTCTTTAAAGCCATTAAGCTAGGCATACAGTGCTCAAGTAATGGATCCACCCGGATCCCAAGGTATATCAAGGACAATTTTAATTAACAATGATTTGTAATTTAGTAGTGAGCACAAAGTAACATATATCATGCAACAATGAAGTCTAACTCTCTTCCTATGCATCTGCATGTCATAAAATAACAATTCATGCACACCAAGTAAAGGCCAATGCATAGTATAAGCAGTTTCTTGCAATTCTATCGTGTTGGAAACATAGAGAGGCGGAGAAATAGTACCTCTCTCATAATAATTGCAAGTAGGAGCAGCAAGCACATGCATATTACATTCATCAAAATCATCATGTGCAACGGTAAAAGGCAACCCATCAACATAATCCTTAATAATCACAAACTTCTCCGATATAGTGTAGTCGGGAGAATTCAAAAGGATAATAGGACTATCATGCATGGGTGCAATAGCAACAATTTCATGTTTAACATAAGGAACTATAGCAAGTTCATCTCTATAAGCATAATTCATATTGGCATCTTGGCCACAAGCATAACAGGCATCATCAAAAAGTGATATTTCAAACAAATTCAAGGGATCATAGCAATCATCATAGCAATCATCCTTCGGTAAGCACGAAGGGGAATTAAACAATGTATGAGTTGAAGAGTTACTATCATTAGAAGGTGGGCACGGGTGATCAATCCGCTCTTCCTCCTTTTGTTCTTTACTCTCATCATCATCTTTTTCATCCAATGAGCTCACAGTTTCATCAATTTCTTTTTCCATAGCTTCCTGCAAAATATTAGTCTCTTCTTGGACAACGGAGACTTCCTCAATAAATGCATTAATATTGTAATTGTATTCATAATATTTATAGCAATATTTCAATATAGCAAGATTTTCAGGTCTATAAACTGCATCATCAAAATCATCAAACTCTTTAAACATAGATTCAATCTCATAAGCACCCATAAAAGCAACAAATTCTTCTATTTGTTCCACATCATAGTAATCATATCTACCATTAGCATAAGATGCTAAGGTTTCATTATCATTGAATTTGCATGAAAAGGGAAGGTGTGGAGCCTTCATCCTAGAGCAACAAGTATAATCATATCTCAAGCATAGATCCCGAGCATACCAACGCAACATATTAATTTGATCCCATAAAAGTTTCCCTTTTTGTGTCAAGCGATAATCCCTAAAGTATTCACGTTGATCCAACGTTACTCCCATTACATAATTAAATGGGGTTTTCTCAGGATTATCAAAGTAGTACATAATATCTTGAACATAACGAGCATCGAGGGTTTTAGAAGGTTCCCCATCTCCATGAGCAGCAAGTACACCTAATTTTTTGGTATTTCGTGTTCCATATCCATAATTAAAGATAAAGAACAACTAAGAACAACAAATAAAAATTACTTAGTGATAAAGCAAACAAGCACACACAAGAATATTCACCCCACACTATGACTCCCCGGCAACGGCGTCAGAAAATGGTCTTGATAACCCACAAGTGTATGGGATAGTTGTAGCCTCTTTCGATAAGTAAGAGTGTCGAACCCAACGAGGAGCTAAAGGTAGAACAAATACTCTCTCAAGTCCTATGGCCACTGATACGACTCTACGCACGCTTGACGTTCGCTTTACCTAGAACAAGTATGAAACTAGAAGTACTTTATAGGTGTGATAGGATAGGTTTGCAAGATAATAAAGAACACGTAAATATAAACTAGAGGCTGTTTAGATAAAGAAGCAATAAAGTAAATATTAGTGGAGAGCTTTTTGTCACGAGGAAGTTATTTGTCCCTAGGCAATCGATAACTAGACCAGTAATCACTATTGCAATTCTATTTGAGGGAGAGGCATAAGCTAACATACTTTCTATACTTGGATCATATGAACTTATGATTGGAACTCTAGCAAGCATCCGCAACTACTAAAGATTCATTAAGGTAAAACCCAACTATAGCATTAAAGCATCAAGTCCCCTTTTATCCCATACGTAAACAACCTACTTACTCGGGTATGTGCTTCTGTCACTCGCGCCACCCACCATAAGCAAATCATAAACATATTGCAAACCCTACAGCGGGAATCCCTCGCGCTTGCGCGACACGGAGAGCACCATAGGACAGCACCAATAATAAAACATGCAACTCAAACCAATCACGATCATCAATTAACCCATAGGACAAAACAGATCTACTCAAACATCATAGGATAGCCATACATCATTGGGAAATAATATATAGCATTGAGCAACATGTTTAAGTAGAGATTACAGCGGGTAAGAGAGAGGTTACACCGCTGCATAGAGGGGGGAAGAGTTGGTGATGAAGGCGGTTAAGTTGTTGGTGAAGATCGCGGTGATGATGATGGCCCCCAGCAGCGCTCCGGCGCCACCGGAAGCAAGGGGGAGAGGAACCCCTTCTTCTTCTTCTTCCTTGATCTCCTCCTTAGATGGGAGAAGGGTTTCCCCTCTGGTCCTTGGCTACCATGGCTTGGGAGCGGAAAGAGCCCCTCCGAGATTGGATCTATCTCTCTGTTTCTGCGTTCTCAGATTCTACCCCTTCACTATTTCTTTAATATCCGAAGATCCGTAACTTCGATTGGGGTGAATCTTTCGCCCAGATTTTCTCATAAAATTAGCTTTCTTGCAGCAAAAGAAGGGCATCAACCGCCTTACGGGTGGCCCACGAGAGTGCCAAGCGCGCCCAGGGGGTGTGGGCGCGCCCCCCTGTCTCGTGGCCACCTCGGACACCGTTTCGCGTTGATTCTTCCTCTGGAAAATCCCAAATATTCCAAAATAATTCTCCGTCCATTTTTATCCTGTTTGGACTCCGTTTGATATTGGTTTTCTGCGAGACATAAAATATGCAACAAACAGGAACTGGCACTGGGCACTGGATCAATATGTTAGTCCCAAAAATAGTATAAAAAGTTGCCAAAAGTATATGAAAGTTGAAGAATATTGGCATGGAACAATCAAAAATTATAGATACAACGGAGATGTATCAAGGAACCCCTCAAACAAGAGCACTTTAATCGCCAGCTAATAGCCACTGCAAGAAGCCTAAAAAATAAGTGACAGCAACTTCAAGGTGGTCAGGATTTACTCAATGATAGATGGACTAATGTCCTGGCAGCCGAGGAATACAGCCTTGAGCGTCCAACTAAGAGTTACCCAAACGCAGGCTACTATCCCAATTTGATGACGAGGTCCCGGAAGCTATACCGGCAGCGCGTAACGCCACAGACGGACCTAACCGACCACATCGTGGTCGGGACAGGGCAGCAACTCAAGCCGAACACCAGAGCCGCACCACCTCACCTTAGAGGCAGAGAGACAGTGGCTGCAGGATACACGTACGACCTGCGATAGGACCTGGACAATAGAGCCAGTCATACCAGATCAATCTATGGATCAAGGGGGCGTGCACCAGCGTGAGAAGATGGCCATCAAGCCTGGCGCGACAAGCACAACTTCACCCGGGCCGAAAATCGCATACGGACTTCATCCGAACTGCGACGTGACATCGCCCGATACAGAGGTGCCATACACCCCCTATGCTTCGCCGATGAGGTGATGGAGCACCAGTTCCCAAAAGGGTTTAAACCTGTGAACATTGAATCATACGATGGCACAACAGATCCTGCAGTATGGATTGAAGATTTTCTTTTCCACATCCACATGGCTCACGGTGATGACTTACATTTCATCAAGTACCTCCCTGTAAAACTTAAGGGACCAGCATGGCACTGGCTGAACAGCCTCCCAGAAAAATCTATTGGTAGCTGGGAAGACTTGGAGGACGCCTTCAGAGACAACTTCGAAGGTACCTATGTTCAGCCCCCAGCCGCTGATGACCTTAGTCACATAATCCAGCAACCCGGTGAATCAGCCCGAAAGCTCTAGACCAGGTTCTTAATCAAAAGGAACCAGATTATGGATCGTCCGGATGCCGAAGACCTCGCGGCCTTCAAACATAGCGTATGAGTGGCTCGCCCGACACCTCGGCCAAGAGAAGCTGAAGTCCATGGCGGCCCTTACCGCACTTATGACCCAATTTTACGCGGGAGAAGATAGTTGGCTAGCTCGTAGAAGCTCAACCTGGCAGTCGGGTCGGGTTTGCCCGGGTCGAGGTCTACCAAACCCATGCCCGATTACTAAATGGGTCTACCCAGTCACCCACGACCCTGCCCATGGGTGAAGGATCAGACCCACGCCCGAACCCGATGGGTAACCCGACCCGATGGGTTACCCATCGAGCTGTTGTATAGTGTTCTTGTGCAGTGTACAACAGAGTAGTGGAAAATTTCATATAACAAATATTGGTTCACACAGTAGCAAAAATGCCCAAATAGCTTCAGTTCCTAACCAATGTGAATATATAGTAGAACAAATAGAAAACACGGTATCAGGAAGCCAAATACAAGGTTCAAAGCACAAATATCATCACAAGTACATGGTGCAGGTCTTCAGAAGCACAAATACAAGGTTCAGGAGCAGAAATAAAGGGTTCAGGTGCACAAATAGCAGCAGAAATACAAGGTTCAGCAGCAACACAAATACACAAATACAAGGTTCAGGTTGAGTAGTTGTGTGCCATCAAGCTAGCAGTAGCAAGTAGCAGTGTAGCAGCCCATGGATAAATGTAAATAATAGCAGGTAGTAGTGTAGCACGCCGGGTCATCGGCCTTCTCGTCGCAACCAAGCAGCAGCAACAACATCATACAATCATGTTTCAGGCTTCAGTTAGGATGGATTGATCATCAACCTCCTGAAACATAAGAAAATATAACCATTCAAAGTAAAGAACAAGATTTGCATTAAAATCTAAGATTAAAAGGCATGCTAACTTGCTAAAAGTAGAATATGTTACCATCATTTCTGTGTCATCCTTAAGAACAGTTTCAAAGTCCGCAAAGAGAGTAGAATTGCAATCCCCTGATACATAGATTTAGATATTAACATATAGCAAGGAAATAATATTGTGTATGGAAAGAAGAGTCATGATTCAACTAGATTATCACCTAACATGTCTGCATGGGACCAAGCTTGCATACACATAAGAGCTTCGGTCATGTTTGGTGCAAGTGAACATCTATGTGCACTTAGTATTCTCCCACTAGTACTGAAGGCAGATTCCGGTGCCACGGTTGTTACAGGAATGGCTAGTATATTATGAGCCATTCTTCGCAATGTAGGATACTTGATACCTCCACACTACCACCAATTGATGATGTCAAGACCCTCTGGCCTATGGATAATTTCCTCTTCCAAATATAAGTCTAGTTTTGTCCGCATGCGAGAAGCACTTGTAACAGGCTTAGAGGACATATATTGTTTAAATATATTCTCCATTTAATCTACTGTAGCACCACCTTGGGTAGAAACACTCCTACCTACCTGTGACTCCGACGTACCCACACCACCATCAGATGCTTGATATTCTAGCAACAAATTGCCCATTAACTTTCTAATTTTCTCCACTTCTGTAGTTGCGTGCTCAAACCCATAGAGAGAGCCAAACAAAGCTTGCAACATATGAAGCTTATATCTTGGATCAAGGACTGTTGCCACAGACATAAGACCATGGACTTATTTTCAATACTTCTCAAACTTCATCTTCATTTCCTCAGACATCTTTTGCAAAGGGACATGCTCACTAGTAGACCATTTTCGTATTGCTAGATGAATAGAAGATATTTTGGGGAAGAACATATTTGTTGTAACATACTTAGTCCTTGAGAATAGCTCGGTGATCTCAAAGAAAAATTGTAGCCTATCGCAAAGTTCTTTTGCAAATTTCCAATCTTCTACGGTTGGGCAATAGTTGAATAGGAGCTCACATGTTCTTAGTTTCTCGAACACATCAGTGTATAGTAATGCAATGGATATCATTTTATATGTTGAATTCCACCTAGTCTTGCAATCCAAAAACAACCTTCTAGAATAGTCAATGTTTAGAGTGTGTGCCATCTTTTCAAATTTCTCGTGCCTTTTAGGTGTGGCCTGCCAAAATGCAACACTATCGCGGACTCTAGCAATACCTTTCTCCATGACACTCATTCTATACTTTAGATGACAGCTACTTGTTGTTTGAAATTTGCAAAATATTTCACCATCTTTTCCTTTTGGGCTGAATGCATAAGCAAGATATCCTTTCTAATGGTATTTCTTGAGACAACCTTGAACAAAGGTTGCATTGAAGCACAAAACATTTGGAAAATAGAATGATCAACCATCGATAAAGGATATTCATGAACACAGATCATTAAGGCAAGACTTTTCCTAGCTACATCTTGATCAAAAACTCCATTGTTATCGAGTTCAACCTTCCCACCACTAGCAGCCGCCAACCTTAACTTCCGTTGCTTTAGGCCTATAGGTGCACTCTTGGCACAACAAGTTTTCAAGTGGTTGTTCAAATGTGTGGTGCCACCTATGCTTGCTGCACTAAGCCATTTTTGACAGTACATGCATTGAGCTTGCCATCTCCCACCAATAAATTCTTTATGAAACTCATTCCATACTTTAGATGTAAGTTTCCTCCTTTTAGTTTGTCCAGGTTCGGTACTAGTACCTTGGGTCGTCTCAGCCTCGATGCCATATGTACCCCCTGTTTCTTGTGGAGTGGATGACTTTTCATGTTCAGTTCCATGTATAGCTGAGCTTTGCATTGCCGGCGTCGAGGAACTATCCACCAGTGAACTCATCTACACAAGATCACACAAAACAGCTAGTTCAACACATCTCTCAGCTATTCTACACTTCTACTGTTGTGAACCAAATAGAAAGGTTGTGAATTGGGAGAAAGAAATGAGAGTCACCTTGGTGAGACAGAGAATGGCGGTGGTGCTGCTTCGGCGTGGTGATGGCAGCGGTGCTGCTCTGAAGCCGTGAAGCCTTGGAGGAATACGAGATGGAGACGACGGTAGTAGTGCTTGCTGGAGATGGCAGCGGTGAAGCCTTGGAGGAAGAACAAGATGGAGATGACAGTGTTAGTGCTTGCTGGAGACGGCAGCGGTAGTGCTTGGCAGGGGATCCAGCAGCCGACAAGGATGGAGGTGGCCTGCGGTGGGGATCCTGCGTCCCGTGAGGATGGAGGCGGTGGGGATCTTGTGGCCCGTGAGGATGCCGGTCCGGGGATCCGGCAGCTTGCATCAACGGGGATGGGACAGTGGGCGGCGGCGGCGGCTTGCCGATGGGAGCGAGAGAGAGAGAGAGAGCGGTAGTGGCGGCTTGCGGATGGGATCAAGAGAGAGTGCGGCGGCTAGGGTTGTGGTTGGGTGATGATTGAGGAGGAGTGGAGTGGAGGACGTGATTGACCTCTTTCTGCCTATACCTAGCTTACTGGATTGGGCCGGGGATGTTGGGCTGGCACTGGCAGCCTGGCACTGCGGGAGGCCACTACTATTTAGGTGGGAGCCCACATGTCAGCTAATCGAGCGACCCATCGGGTGACCCACGGGCAGGACCTCGCACCCATACCCTACCCATGACTAATCGGTTACCCATCAGGCTTACCCTTGGGTGAATATGTCGACCCATACCCTACCCATTAGGGTCGGGTGCCCATGGGCACAGCCGCCCATGGGTCGGATTGCCGGGTTGAGTAGAAGAAATAGGACCAGCGACCCAGGCAGCTCTGAAGCTAGGGACGGCAATGGCAAGCCACGACGCGACAACCACAAGCGTTGAAACAATAACGAAGACACGGCAGTCAACGCCGGATTCAGTGGCTCCAAATCCGGTCAACGGAAGAAGCCATTTAAAGGAAACAAAGATGGTCCATCCAGTTTGGACAAAATACTTGATCGGCCTTGCCGGATTCATGGCACCCCCGATAAACCTGCCAATCACACCAACAGAAACTGTTGGGTCTTTAAACAAGCTGGCAAGCTCAACGCCGAACACAAGGGGAAAAGACCACCCAGCGAGGACGACGATGAAGATCCTCGCTCGCCAAACACAGGGGGGCAAGATCCCCCCGAAGTCAAAACGGTGAATATGATCTATGTCACCCACATCCCCAAGCAGGAGCGCAAGTGCGCATTAAGGGACCTGTACGCCGTAGAGTCGGTCGCCCCAAAATTTAACCCATGGTCGGTTTGTCCGATCACCTTTGATCGAAAGGACCACCCGACCAGTATCCGTCATGGAGGTTCGGCAGCTTTGGTCCTCGACCCTATCGTCGATGGATTCCACCTCACGCAAGTCCTCATGGACGGTGGCAGTAGTCTTAACCTGCTTTACCAGGACACCGTCCGCAAAATGGGTATCGATCCGTCACGAATCAAGCCCACTGAAACTAGCTTTAAAGGAGTAATACTTGGAGTAGAGGCCCATTGCTCGGGCTCAATAACATTGGAAGTCGTCTTCAGCTCGCTAGACAACTTCCGCAACAAAGACTTGATCTTCGATATCGTCCCCTTCCATAGTGGCTATCACGCACTGCTCGGACGGACCACTTTTGCTCGATTCAACGCAGTCCCGCTCTATGCTTATTTAGAGCTCAAGATGCCCGGTCCACACGGCGTCATAACAGTCAATAGAAACACAGAACGCTCCCTCCGTATGGAGGAGCACACTGCGGCTCTCGCGGCTGAAGTAGAGAGCGGCCCCCTCAAGCCGCACACCTCAGCGGCCATCAAGCTACCGGACTTTGTTAAAAGAGTCCGGTCTGTCCCGCAAGCTGACAGCTCGGTACTTTCGGAGCTATACTAGCAGTATCGCCTCCGTTGATCACCACACACACCCGCGGAACTCATATCGTACATACATCATTGCGCACTCAAAATACCTTGGGCATCAACGGAGGCACAATACGGACAGGTCTATAGTATGGTTCGACCCTGTATGACCTTCCACCTTTCTTCGATTACTTTTTCTCTCCTACCACAGGTGCATTCAAACCTATATATCCTACGGACTTATAAGGACTCTCTTCGAGCCCGGTTTCGTGCGGATAACCGATGACCGTTCCTTTTAAGGAACCCCTCTCTACAAGGCGAAAGCGACGCAGACATGCGGCAAGATATCCAAAGGACTCTTCAGACCAAACCTTATTCAAAGGACCTGTACTGAGATTTTCTCCTTATTATTACACCCCTGGCATGTAAAATGGCTTTGGTGCTTATGGTACCCTCTGTAGGATCACGTTTTGATGTATCAATCATATCCTAGTGGGGACAATTTTTCGGTATTAACTTTATTCATAAAATTGTACTCCATCTCCCCAGTTGTCTCACTCACATACCTCGACACCCATTGCCAGGGGCTCTATACGGCCACATATGTGCCGCAAAATAAAAGCCCGAATAGCTTTGTAGCACACTTCGCCGTCCCGAGCTTGGCATTATATGCATCGGCTCAGAATCATGTCTTTGGTCAATAGTTGGGTTGCCCGGCTCCTGTGTTTGCTACCTTACGTTCCATTTGTTTGGCTAGGGTAGTAAAGGAAGAACTACTGCGAATGTGTTTCTGGTTCGTCCGGTCAAGCACCTCAGTAGAGAAAGCCGAAAATTGACTGTCATGATGCAGCGAGAGCTGGTCAGCCTCTCGGTGACTTCCTAAATCTTTAACGATTTTTTCCGTATTAAACGAAGGACTGTTTTTCCGGTCATATACGTAACACATCCGCATTCGGACAGCCGCATACATACCAGGGGCTATTTTACAGCCCCATCGTCAAACTCCTATGGCTAAGTGAGAGTGGTAAAGCCATATAGTCTGATTGCCTGGTTCGCCGCACTGACACCTCCGTTACGGACCAAGACGTGGGGACAAGAGTGCTCATGTGCCATTCCGAACACCCCCGTAGCATTTACGTGGGGGCCGAAGCCGACGACTGAAAAACTCTCAGGAATACAAAAACGGCCGCACAGGAGGAAAGAACTTTCAGACAATGGCACAAATATATCACAAAACCTTAATATATATAATAAACATGTTCGGGTCATTCGGATACATTCATTCGAATATAATGTCCTTTAAACATTGACCCTCTATCAAGCGAGCACCCTCTAGGACATCGTCTAAATAGCGCTCCGGCGTGCGGTGGTCCTTGCCTTCGGGAGGACCCTCGACCACGATAGCGGCGACCTTCATCTTCTCCCAGTGCACATTGATGCAGGCGAAGGCCATCTGTGCACCTTCTATGCACACTGACCGCTTAATTGCATCAATTCGGGGCACGACATCAATGAGTCGCCGCACTAGGCCAAAATAGCTGCTCGAAACGGGTTCGGCCGGCCACAGCCGGACTATAACCTCCTTCATGGCCGCTCCGGACATCTTATGCTGCTCGGCCTACTGCGCCATTTGGTCATTCAGCAGCGCCGAGCGCTCCTGCATCGCGAACTGCGACCAGAACAGCTTCTCCGTCGCATGCCCCTCCTGGGCTCGGTAGAATTGCGCAGCATCAGCGGCGCTCTTCGGAAGATCCGCAAAGGCGTCTGGAGAACTCCATAGTCGATTCATCAAGGCATACCTCTGATCGCCAAACTTAGACTGTAAAATAAAGGGCTTACCAGCCGCTATCTGTCCGGCCTATCGGATCTCCTCGCGAGTCGGTCGGGATTCAGACCTCGCCTCTTGGGCTTCTCGAAGGGCCTTGGCGAGTTTGGTCACCTTAGCTTTATTCTCCTCTTTGAGGAGCTCGCACTTGCGAGTGGCGTCCTTGAGCTCTTGCTCAACTTTGGATACCCACTCCTCGAACTGGCGCTGGGTGGCCTATTCGACCTTCAAATCAGCAGCCGTTTTCTCAGCAGCCGCATCGCTCACCCTTGCCTGCTCCTTCGTGTGGGCAAGGTCACTCCTGAGGGTCTCGACCTCAGCAGCGCCATCTACAATTATGCATATAGCAGCGCGTCAGCTTCAACTTATGATTCACAAACTAATTCAATTATATATGGAGTACTTGAAACATACCTTGCGCCTCTCGAGCCGCTTATTAATTCGGATATTATCCTCGTCGACCAGCTGCAGTTTCCGCTTCAGTTCGGAAACTTCGGCGGCCTAAGCGGTCGCCGCTAACAATGAAGCATGTTTTTTGTTAAAAAGATAAGTATGTCATTTCCTGCGGATATCTATAGATCCTCTGTTCGCCCTCTTTCATGGGCCAAACAGAGTCTCAGGGGATACTATCTATATACATGCAGATTTGTCATATGGAAAGCGGCTAAAAGACATTACATCTCATACCTTGAAGCCTGTTAATAGGCTCATGAAGGCTTCATTCAGCCCGCTCTTAGCGGACTGAACCTTCTCAACCACCGTACCCATCAAGGTACGGTGCTCCTCCAAGACGGACGCACTTTGCAGAGCATCCATCAGCATGTTTGGCGCCTCTGCATTAGTAGCGGTCGCCGCCGGAATAACCGACTTCCCCTCCTGTGGAGGGGGCTGCTGATCCGATTCCGGAACCGTTTGTGTGTCCGGAACAGTATCCGGTCGGGGTTGGATGATCCAGGACCCCCGTTGCCAGACTCCATGAGGGTTGCGCCCCTCATATCCTCGGCAACCAAGGTGTTATCCTTTGGCACCGTCTTGTCCCCCTCCCGCGCTTCTCCGGAGCCCAGAGAAATCCTTTGAGAGAACACCTCGGTGTCGTCCACCCTAGGACGCGGGGAAGCTTGTGGAGGCATCTCGCTCTCCATCTTCTCCAGCGAAAGATCCCCCAATGACGATGATTCTTGAGGGATGTCACGGGCCGGACTGAAACACGAAATTTGATATTATTCTTATAATTTGTAAAAAGATTGGATGTACGTAAGGCATCCTAAGGTACTTACAGTTCGGCAACGGGCTTGGCTCGGGGGCGGTGCTTGGGGACAGCTTCGGTGCCCGAATCCGAATCATCCGAGAGGGATATCTTTCCCATCTTGGACGCCCCCTCCTCCGGATCTACGGAGGCTGCCCTCTTTTTCCCTTTGAGAGGAGGGTTCTCTTCTTCCTCCTCCTCCTCCTCCTCGTCCTCGTATTCATCTCCCTCGTGAGAGGAAGGAGCCTCGGTTCCTCTAGACATAGCACCCAAAGTATCTTCGTGATGGAGGCCACCTTCGGCCTCCTTGCTCTTCTTCTTCTTGTCCTTCTTCACCGGCGCCTGGTAGGGTGCTGGGGCCAGCATCCTTATCAACAGAGGCTCGACTGGGTTTTCTGGGAGCGGGGCCGGACACTTAATCCGCTCCGCCTTCTTTATCTAGTCCTATTCAGGAGATGGAAATTTCAATACCCCTCCCTAAGGTTGACGAGCTAAGTAATGTTCGGAAATATGATATTTACTAGGGATGCTGGATTGCTGCAGTCGAGGCCGGTGTCCTCAGACGTCCTTGGCCACGTCTTCTGCTTCTTCAAGAGCAGCTTCCAGATCCCTTTGTGTGTCGTGCCAGAGAACCGCTATAGGGTCTGTGGCCCCTCCAGATTAAACTCCCACATTTTGAGAGGCCGTCATTGGCAGGGAAGAACTCGCGAATAAGCATCACGTGGATCACATCAGCAAAGGTGATGTCCTTTTTTATCATGCTCTTCATATGCTTTTTCAGCGTCGACACTTCGTCAGGGGATCCCCAATCTAGACCCTTGTTGGTCCAGGATGCGAGCCGCGGTGGAGGCCCGGATATGAAAGGAGGAGTGGCTGCCCACTTGGAGCCGCGGGGTTCGGTGATGTAGAACCACTCCTGCTACCATACCTTGACAGTGTCCACGAATGTCCCCTTGGGCCAGCTGACGCTGGGAAGCTTGCTCACCATGGGGCCACCGCACTCTGCGTGTTGGCCCTCAACCACCTTCGGCTTCACATTGAAGACCTTGAGCCATAGGCCTAAGTGTGGGGAGACGCGGAGAAATGCCTCACACACGATGATGAACATCGAGATATGGAGGAAGGAATTCGGGGCCAGATCGTGGAAATCCAGCCCATAGTAAAACATGAGGTCTCGGACGAAGGGATGAAGGGCAAACCCAAGTCCTCAGAGGAAGTGGAGGATGAACACCACCCTCTCGCCGGGCTTTGGGGAAGGGATAACTTGTCCCAGGGTAGAAAGCCTGTGTGTAGTCTTTGCCGTAAGGTACCTCGCCTCACGCAGATCCTTGATGTTCTTCTCCATTATGGAGGAGGCAATCCACTTGCCCTGGAAACTAGATCCGGCCATTGCTGGAGAAGTTGTGGCGAAGGGGAAGTTTAGAACTTGGGCGCTGGAGCTCGGGGATGGAAGGGCAGAGGAAGAAGGCATGAGCTAAAATAGATGGGTCCTTGTCCTCTTATAGAGGCAGCGAATATCAAGCGCCCCCTCATAAGCCTTAAGCCTCGCCTATTCCCAAGGAGACGTGCGAACGGCGCGGTTGGATTACCCAAACCCGCATTGATGGGGATCCCATGATAAGGGGGCACGATCTCTACTTTGACAAGACGTGTCGATGGCCGTGCCTCGAAATGCGAAGCAGGGGCTATAAAACGGTTCAGAATAATAACAAGGCCAGAACATAATGTATCGCCGAAAAATTTGTCATGGACGTGACTTGTTTTAAGTATTGTTGCCTTTTTAGGGTTGTACGTGTTAAGCAGGACCGGATACAGCTCTTATGTGCGGAAAACTGCTTTGGAGTATTCGGAGGAGGAACCCGCCTTGCAATGTCGAAGACAATCTGCGCGCCAGATACATCGTCATTGCAGCCCGGTTCAGGGGCTACTGAAGGAGTCTTGGACTAAGGGGTCCTCGAGCGTCCGGGCTATGTGATATGGGCTGGACTAATGGGTCACGAAGATTGAAGGAAATATGCCCTAGAGGCCATAATAAAGTTATTATTTATTTCCTTATTTCATGATAAATGTTTATTATCCATGCTAGAATTGTATTAACCGGAAACATAATACATGTGTGAATACATAGACAAACATAGTATCACTAGTATGCCTCTACTTGACTAGCTCGTTAATCAAAGATGGTTAAGTTTCCTAGCCATATACATGAGTTGTCATTTGATTAATGGGATCACATCATTAGGAGAATGATGTGATTGACTTGACCCATTCCGTTAGCTTAGCACTTGATCGTTTAGTATGTTGCTATTGCTTTCTTCATGACTTATACATGTTCCTATGACTATGAGATTATGCAACTCCCGTTTACCAAAGGAACACTTTGTGTGCTACCAAACGTCACAACATAACTGGGTGGTTATAAAGGTGCTCTACAGGTGTCTCTGAAGGTACTTGTTGGGTTGGCGTATTTCGAGATTAGGATTTGTCACTCCGATTGTTGGAGAGGTATCTCTGGGCCCTCTCAGTAATGCACATCACTATAAGCCTTGCAAGCAATGTAACTAATGAGTTAGTTGCGGGATGATGCATTTTCGGAACGAGTAAAGAGACTTGTCGGTAACGAGATTGAACTAGGTATTGAGATACCGATGATCGAATCTCGGGCAAGTAACATACCAATGACAAAGGGAACAACGTATGTTGTTATGCGGTTCGACCGACAAAGATCTCTGTAGAATATGTAGGAGCTAATATGGGCATCCAGGTTCCGCTATTGGTTATTGACCAGAGAGGTGTCTCGATCATGTCTACATAGTTCTCGAACCCATAGGGTCCGCATGCTTAACGTTCGTTGACGATATAGTATTATATGAGTTATGTATGTTGGTGACCGAATATTGTTCAGAGTCCCGGGTGAGATCACGGACATGACGAGGAGCTCCGGAATGGTCCGTAGGTAAAGATTCATATATTGGATGATATGGTTAGGCCAAGGAATCAGGCCCACGGGGCTATAAGTCGGTGCAAAAGGAGTTTTGCGGAGGCCAGGGGACCAAACGCCGGAGACCCTGGCGTCTGGCCCTGGGCCAGACGCCGAGGCCCATGGCGTCTGGGCCAGACGCCAAGGATTGTGGCGTTTGGTCCTGGAGTCCGAGTGGACTCTTGCCTTTCGGGCAAAACCGACTTTGAGGAGGCTTTTGCTCCAAGTTTCGACCCCAGAGCTCAACATATAAATAGAGGGGCGGGGCTAGCACCAAAGACACATCAAGAAACACCAAGTCATGTGCCGGCAACCCCGTCCCCTCTAGTTTATCCTCCGCCATAGTTTCCGTAGTGCTTAGGTGAAGCTCTACGGAGATTGTTCCTCACCAACACCGTCACCACGCCGTCGTGCTGCCGGAACTCATCTACTACTTCGCCCGTCTTGTTGGATCAAGAAGGCAAGGACGTCATCGAGCTGAACGTGTGCAGAACTCGGAAGTGCCGTGCGTTCGGTACTTGGATCGGTCGGATCATGAAGACGTACGACTACATCAACCACGTTGATAAACGCTTCCGCTTAGCGATCTTCAAGGGTATGAAGATACACTCTCCCTCTCATTGCTATGCGTCACCATGATCTTGCGTGTGCGTAGGAATTTTTTTGAAAATTACTACGTTCCCCAACAAAGATACGAAATCAAAGACCTTCCCCCGTGTCCGGATGGGACTCTCCTTTGCGTGGATGGCAAGCTTGGCATTCGGATCATGCATCTTCCTTTCTCTGTAAACCGACTCTGTACAACCCTAGATCCCTCTGGTGTCTATATAAACCAGAGGGTTTAGTCCGTAGGGGCAGAACAATCATATAGGCAACACATCTAGGGTTTAGCCATTACGATCTCGAGGTAGATCAACTCTTGTAACCCATATATTCATTAAAGTCAATCAAGCAAGAAGTAAGGTATTACCTCCATTAAGATGGCCCGAACCTGGGTAAAAATCGTGTCCCCTGCCTCCTGTTACCTTCGATCCTTAGACGCACAGTTCGGGACCCCCTACCCAAGATCTGCCGGTTTTGACACCGACATGCGCCGCCATCTTGGGATCCGCCGCCTTCTAGGAGGCGGTCCTGTAGTTCCAGCCGCCTTCTTGGGGTCCGCCGCCTTTTGGACGGTGGTCCACTAGCTCCAGCCGGCCCCAGAGGGCCGGCCTTGCGACTAGTCGGACTGAAGGGTTTGGCCAGCCTCGATGTCTTAAAAAGTGTTGAAGTGCTTGTGAGGCTACCCGGGGTCTATCCCCCCGTCAATAAGGGTGTGATTCTAACTAACGACAATTTGGCACAACAAAGGTGTGAAGATAATAAACGTTGTTATTTTTGCGACCACAAGAAAAGTATTCAGCAATTATTTTTAAGTGTCTGCTAGCCATGTTATTATAGCGAACAATACATGTGGCCTTTATCGTACCTCCACCCAACAGTTATTGCTTTGTTCAATAACGGGTTAGGTGGGGTAGAAGACCAATACAGCGGCACGAGTTCGTTTGGTGGTTGTGCATTATTACTTTGGGCTAGTTGAATCTGTCGGAATGATTGTGTGTTTAAGATAACAAATATTATGTTTTTTTGCAGGTTATCTACAGAACGTCTGGATGGATCAATACATGATCATTACTATGCCATGCCGAAAACTAGGGAGCTTATGGCTTTTGGAGGCAACCGATGGAAGACTGTAGCACATGCTACATACGACCCATTTGAACGCATGTTCAATAATAGGATACGTGTGTAGGCTTAGTGTCCTATTTTCACTAGTTGTGGCTTTTGGTTATGTATCTTGTCCTTGTTTCGCTGTCTGAGATGTTTTTCGCACTTTGATACTTGATTTGTTTTAATAATTGGTATGTTTGATAACCACTTGGGTAGGGGAATAGGAGTTTGCATAAGGGAGTTTATAGAGGGATTAGACGTGGGAATAGATTTCTACTCAAATTCCCTTGTTTGATATTTGATGGAAATTAGTGTGGATGAGATTCTGTCCACGAATTAACAGGCTACCCCATGGAAAGAAAACGGTAGGAATATGCTTCCTCAACTCTAATTTCCCTTCCCACTTGAACCCTCATTCCCTCTAATCAATCGGTGGACTGTTAATATCCTCACCCTTCAACTCCCATTACTCATCTTTAATTCCCATGAATCAAACACGATGTGACTTATGCATTGCTTGATGCAAAGGCTGAGTACAATCCTCCTTTTCAAAAAAAGAAGGAAGAGCACATTTTTTTAGAGTCGATGAATAAAAAAGTTTCTTTTAGGGTGAGAAGTAGACTTTTTTTTAGATAAGAGTGAAAACAGACGGTAAGCTCGTTACTACAGAGTAGAGTTTTGAATTCTTTGCGTGGACGGACTGTCATTCTATTTGAAGGCCCAATAATTTCCTAAGTACGTCATTGAGCTTATTTGTAATGGATGGCTCATAAGAAAGATAGGAAAAGGTGGGCCAAATCTAGGGGAGGTTTAAAAATCTCCTTTTCGCTCGCTCCACGTAGGAAAAGCTGGGCCGACCCATTACGAAACCACGAAGCACTTGGAAGCATCCTTTGTGGGACCAGTTTCGGCAAACATCCAAGCTGGCCTTGGGAAGTTTCCATAATTTTTCCGTTTTAGTTTTAGCTTTTGTGTTTTCACTGGTTTTTTTTTCTTTCTGTTTTTATTTTTCTTTGTGTTTTCCACAAGTTTTTCCTCGTTCTCTTATGTTTTGTCTTTTCTTCGCATTTTCAATAGTTTCTTGTTTTGCTGTATTTTTTCCTGAGTTTTTTTCATGTTGTTTTTTTATTTTGTGTTTGTACACAATTTTTGGATTTTCACAAACAATTGTTTGACGCCGTGCACAATTTTTGAATCCGTGATATATTTTCTAATTCACAAATAATTTCTGAGTTCAGGATGATTTTTTCAATTCATAATATTTTTCAAATTCATATGTTTTATTCATGAATACTTTCTTAATTCATACCTATTTTTAAGTCAACTGACAATTAACTGCCCAACCAACAGACGCACTAAACGTTGTCGTTTGGTAAAAAAATCAACCATTTGAAAAGTTTATTGATATAAGAAAATCATCAATTAGTATAAATAATATTGAATTTAGAATTCACTAATTTGAAAAAAAGTTCGTGAAATTCATGAATTGCAAGACATTCACAAATTTGAAGAATGTTTGCTACGTTGGATCAAGGATGCATTTCAAAAAAGGTCTGTGTAAAGCATTCATGAAATATTTAAAAGGTCACGAATTTTAAAAATATTAACAGTTTAAAAAAATATCAGACAATAAAAAATGAAAACATAAGAAACAACAAAAGCAAAAAAAGAGAAAAAAGGAAAACAAAAATTGGAAAACAAAGTAAAACCGGCCAAACAATCACACATTAAAAACAAGCGGGACAACACAAAAAAAAACAGCTCAAAGCATCTAGATCTTTCCCAAAACTGCAGGTTTCACATGGGTCGGGCCATCGATATGTGTGTGAGCGCCGTGTATAGGCACGAGAGCTATATCTCGTCTTACGCGAGATGGAACTTACTCTTGCCTGAAGATAATAGCTCCCTCTCGCAAGACTCGGCCGAACTTTTATTTCCTTTTTCTATTTCGCTATCAAAGGTTCGCTTGTTCGTTTGAATGTTTTCTGTTGTGATCGCTTCGTTGTGTTTCTGCCCCGATCATTTCTTTGCTTTTTTCTATTTTTTTGTTTCTTTGTTTCTTCGTCAGGTTTCTTAGGGGTTTTTCTTTGTTTTCACCGGTTTCTTCATATCTTCATCCGTTCATTATTTTTCTTTATTTTTTCTTTATTTTTCACAGTTTTAACAAGTTTCTTTCTTTTTTCTTCAGTTTTCATATTGGTTTCCTTTTTTTCATTTCTTTTTTTTCCCTTGGTTTCCTTCGATTTTATTTATTTCTTTGTTTCCTTTTCTTTTTTTCTTCTTTGTCGGTTTCAGAACATATGCAACATTTTTCGTATACACCGGAAACATGTTTTATATACACGTTTAATATTTTTAACACATGATTAACCTTTTTGAGATCTATTTTTTTACTACTTTTTTTCTGCACAGGTTGTCAATGTTTGGTATATATCTAACAAATTTTCCTAATACATGCTTAACATTTTTTTTGAACACAAGTCGATCTTTTTGGAGTAAATGGACAACATTTTTTAATACACATTTTAAACATTTTTCAAATGCTTGATTAATATTTTTCAAATGGTTGATTAATATTTATGAAATACAAAATTAATATTTTTTAAACATTGTCAACATTTTTTTTCTATACACATTTAACATATTTTTGCCAAATGTTTGATTAACATTGTTTAAATACCTGATTACATTTTTAATAGATTTTCAACATTTTTTACACATTCAATATTTTAAAATTCTGTATTAAATCTTTTTTAAATGAAGATTAACGTTTTAAAAAAAAGCACAGTCAGTTTTTTTGTACACATTTAAGATTTTTCAAGTGCTTGATTAACATTTTTCAAAATAATTGTTTGCCAACTTTTTCAAATGCTTAATTAATTTTTCTCAAACATGATCAAATTTTTTCACACACATTATATATTTTTTGTATACATTTTTCTTATATATGGTCAATATTTTTTCTATAAACATTTAGCATTTTTAACTATATAATTAACAATTTTCGAAACATTATGTAAAATAATTTTTTTTAATATATATGTTTAGAAATTTTAGAAGCATAAAAAAGAAATAAGAAAATCAAAAAACAAGAACAAAAAAACATGAATAAAAAACAGAAGAGAAACGGGGATGTGGCCACAAGCGGACCAAGGCCGGCTCATCTCGCGCTTCTTCGCGAGCCTCACAACGATCACTTGGGGTGGGCTGAGAGGGTACCACTTGGCGCGCTCTCAGCCGTTGCCGCCTGTCGTGCTCTGGGCCCTCGCTCCGATTTTTTTCCACACACGTCTTTTGCTTTTTGAATTTTTTTTTTCAGTTTTTTTACTTTTTGGTTTTTCACCGGTCTTCCTTAGATTTTGAACAAAGAATAATTTTGGGAATTCTTTTTTCGCAAAAAACGTGTTTTATTTTTTCTTTGCCTCCATGAGAGGCATGATTTTGCTTTTGCCTGCCTCTCGCAAATGGAAAAAAATGTGTTTTCTGTTTTTTTCTTTCATGAGAGGCACGGCCGTGCCTTTCGAAAACGAAAAAAGACATGTTTTTGTTTTTTTTTCTTTTCGCGAAAGGCAAGGTTTTGCTTCCGCGAGAGGTGCGGTTGTGCTTTCACGAGGCACGGACGTGCCTCTTGTAAATGAAAAAAAACATGTTTTTTATTTATTTTTTCTTCTGCGAGAGACACGGTTTTGCTTCCGCGAGAGGCATGGTTGTGCTTTCGCAAAATGTCGTGCCTCTCGGAAATGAAGAAAAAACGCGTTTTTTCATACGCGAGAAGCACAGTTTTGCTTCCGCGAGAGGCACGGTCGTGCCTCATTTGTAAAGGAAAAAACATGCTCCCGGTTAGATTTTTCCATCTGATTTTTTCCTGGTTTTTTCATGAAAAAAAAGTTCATATAAACCTGTCAACATGGGATCTAGTTTGAAGATCCCGTCACGAGAAATCCAATGGTAAAAACGGTTTGAAATTTGAATGTATGGTTTAATAGGTAAAACATTTTGAATAAATGGATGTACGGAAAGCAGAAAAACTCCCAATACACACTACTTGGCGCATTCTGAGAAGGTGGGAGTGATCTATAGAAGGAGTACTCCTTAACTAGTAATTTCGGTTTCCTTTGCCTCAGTTGTAAGCGAGACATAAGGGTGCCCGTGTACCAGTACGTTAACCACCGATTAGGACACGGCCTGTTTATCTCACCCGCAGCAATGAACCATACTTTGTTTACATTGTGGAATGAACCATACTTTGTTTGTTCATTTGTTTTGTTTCTTATTTCTTTTACTTTTGTTTCTTTTACAAAACAATAGGTATACATAATTCTCAGCAAAACAAATATATATCATAAAATTACTTTCAAAAGTGTTTATCACATATTTCAAAAATATTAATGCAATATAAATAATGTTTGAATAAATTTTATAAAAAGGTGAGAGCATTAGAAAAGTTTGTGACATTTAGCAAATATCATGTGTTTCACAGAATTTTTTGTGATATTACTAAAAGTTTCCACAATGTAAAAAAATACTCCCATAATTAGAAATATTTTCTCACACTATTAAAAAAAACTCATGCATTTTCAAAAATGTTCGCCCAATTTAAAAAAAATGTTTGCAGCAATGAGAAAATGTTCACGTGTTTGATGAATATGGTGTCGTATTTTTAAAAATGGTTATGCAATGTAAAAAATATGTTCACTTGGTTTTTAAAAAGGTTCATACCATTCTAAAAATTGTTTGATTTATATTTTAACATTTAGTTGAAACAAATGTCCATCATGTATTTGAGAAAAGTTCAACGTGTATCTAAAAATGTTACGCGTGCATACAAAAAATGTACAACATGTAATTAAAGGAAGTTGAGATGTATTTCAAAAAATATTGAAATAAACAAATCAAATGAAATTAATGAGAAAGAAAAACCCAAACCGACAAAAGGAACACTAGGAAAACATAAACAGAAAAAAAACGCATGGAAGGTTCTAAAACTTGCATTGTCGTTTGTCTTAAAGAGGCCCGACCTGCAGTTTATCATCTTCCTCTGTTAAAACTACACCTCGGTTGAAAGTGCGAACCTAAACTACGATTCACTACTAAAATGGTATCCTCAGATATTGGAAACCGAGGTACATCTTGAGGGCTACTCAGTATATTGACATGCTCAGGACAAAACAAGGTGAGAAAGAGAAAGTCATACCTCCATTCATTTGGTGAAGCTGAGGAACATCTCCATAACCCGACCTCAAGAGACCGAAATCATCTCGAGGCAGCGTAAAAGTTGGTGCGGTGATCGAGAAAGAGGGTCGAGCTCTTCAAGGCCACTTCCACCTCCTAGCAGCGCTCCGCTGGCTGGGCCATGGAAGTCATCGAGCCCCCCCCCCCCCTCCTAAGGAGTCAGGCACGCCAGCGCCGGCCGCTGGAGACGAGAAGATGGATGGCTGAGCATCCGATTTCGGAACCACATGATTGAGGAGGCTGGGCTAACTTCCGGCCATTCTTCAAAAGCCGAAGAGGGATCCTCTCTCCGATCGATGTCGTCCTTGCCACCCCCTGCCAAGGCGTTGACCTCAGCTGCATGGGAACGTCGGTCTCGCCCCCAACATTAGATGTTGGCGGTGGGGTATTGGGCTCACCTTCCTTTGTACCACAATGGGCAAGGGGGCAGCTTCTACCCCTGGAGTGGTAAGGGGAACCCCCGTGTTACAGTGGAGGGTAATTCTCGCACCGGGAGACGACACCGCGTCCATGATAAGATGAGGCGACATGTAAAAATGGTGTCGAGGGTGTTAAATCAATGATGTAACCAAGGAACATCATGGAAACAAGATTGGCAAGGAACTTGCTTTCGAGGTGCTGGCTTAGCCTACGGTGAGCCGTCTGAAGACCACGAATCCTCCGTGGGCACCCAAGGTGAAACGGGAGCCTGGTTGATGGGCGTCGTGGATTGGCTTGGCGTCAGGTCACCTTGCACCTTCCGACATTTTGGCATCCTTGGCCCAGGCAGGTGGCTCACGAGCATCTGAAGACCAACACCTGAAGAAGGAGAGCAGCTCGAAAGAACCGATGAGCGTCCTCAAGTTGAAGACCAGTTCAGGGGATACTGATGGTGTCCTAGACTAGCTGGAACAAATCTGGAAAATGATATCTTGTACTCTAGTTAAAATATCAATCTATGTATTAATTAAAAATAAGTGTGAGAAACAACCAGGATTGTATCTAGTCACATATTCAGAGTAGTTAAGAACATTTGCATACAAGAAAAAAATATGAACGGATATAGCCACTTTGATTCCCAACAAAAAGAAATATCCTTTATTTCACGACTGTTGTATTAACTGGTCGCAGATTGTTCCTTACCATCATCTATTAGATTCATAGCTCCCAGCCATATTTACTACCTTTGAAGAACAACAATTCCTTGGGTGTTACTACCTTTGAAGAACAACAAATCCTTGGATGCCACAACACAACAAAACATGGTTGAAATTTTGAAACCACACAACTGAAACTTCTAAATGCGTACCTATTTAGAAACCGAGGGAGCACATACAAAGGTATGCGGTGCTATAGTGACTTGTTCTGCTACTACTGCTGATTCAGACGGACGCGTCGTCCCGCTGATTTGTTGGGGTCTTCCAAGGCCATAGATAGTAGGGAGCAGGTAGAGAGGATGTATGGTGTTGCTGTGTGAGAGGCGAAGCAAGGGGGGGCGTAGGTTGCAGGTGTGTCCGCGGGGTTGTTGTTGCGGTGGCCTGGATAGGGATGGGGCGACAACGTTGGCGGGGGATGCAGTATGCGACAACATGGGTGGGGATGGGTGGCAGCGTGGGATGGGGGTTGCAGGCGCGGCCATGAAGATCGGGGGGTGGGGCGTGCGGTGGCACGGGCGGCGGATTCCAGTGGGGCGGCGAAGATGGGGGATGGGTCGTGCGCGTTGATGTGAAAGGAGGGTCTGGCGATGGCGGGGGCAGTTAGGCCATGAGGGCAGCGGTGTGGTTGCGGAATGGGGCAGCGGTGCTGCGCGAGGTATTGTGGATGGGGGATACGGTGGTGTTCGGGAGAGGTAGCGCTCATCAGAGGCGAGCGAGGCCCATATATAGCCGCGTCGCGCTCGCGTGTACGCGTCCGAGGAAGGGGAGGCGTCAGCGCGTCGTCCCGTGACGGGCCGCCCATGAGGAATCAATGGCAAAGCTGACCGGCGACAGCCTTGCCATTGATTCCCCGCGAGAAACCGATGCGTTGGGAGAAGACGAGGCGGGCCCGCGGCTCTTTCGCGCCAAAAATGATTCGCCTGGCGCCCCCGAGTGCCCCCCGGCGCGCCGGGTTCGAGTTGGGTCCGCCGGCGCCAATTTCGGGCCGAGCCGGCGAAAAATGAGCCCCCGGGGACGTGACTGGGCCGATTTTTTGACGCCAGCGACCGAAAAATCGACTGGGGACCTTGTTGGGGGCGCGGCTGGAGATGCTGTTAGCAGCGGTTGGGTTGAGTGAGAGAAGAAGTGGGGGAATGGGAAAAAACTAGGATTAGGGCCACGTAGCACGGAGGCGATTCGAGTAACTTCTGTTGTTTCATTTTTCCCACACCAGGCTCGCGCCAATACTATTTCAGCCCGCGCCAAACATGGTTTCCGGCGAACGTTTATCATTGTTTAGATTCCAGGGCAGTTACTCTGATCGTAAACATGCTGGTAGATACATTGCCTTTATTATTATATAATTCCTGGTAGATAATTCGACTCGTATATTTTGGGCCGGTAGTTAAAACTTTACTCACAGTAAATTGACTTCAATTCTTAACCTTTCCCATCTGTTGACTGCCCCTAAATTTTGTCATGGTGTAGTGCAGGGAGACTCACCACATCGTCTCCCGACCAGGAGGGCTGGGCCAAGGACTCCCATCATAAATTTTTGGTGGGGCACATTCGTCAAAGCCCGCGACACCAAGATGAGATGTTTCCGAAGACTTGGCGCATACTTCAAGACTTCGAGCATCTACAACAGCGATAGGCAAAATCCGACCCCTCAAACGCCCGCGGACGCGCCCGGGCGCATCCGCGGGCACTGACCGGGCATCCTTATATGTTGTCTTCCACACTCGCGTCCCTCATATTCAAAACCTCAAAACCATGCAATTCATGCAACGCTATGTAAAACACATGATCAAAGCGCAGTTCATCGGATTAGCCGGACAAAATAAACATGATTCATCGGAGTTCAATGGCGGGCAGTGCAAATCCATACTACATACTTATGAAACATAGATAAAATATAAAGAGAATGAGGAAGGACGGAGGAAATCACCATTTCCTCGCCGACCCCTTCCCCTTCCGTCCGTCGGCGCGGCTGTGCCCCTCCTCTATGTAGGCGTCGGCGTGCGGAGGCACGTCGTCGTCGGAGCTGGAGCTGGAGCCGTCCGTCATATCCGAGTCGGAGCTGCACCTCATGCCCGACAGCCTGCGGACCAGGCGGTCCTGCTCCTTCGGATGGCGGGCCGCCTTCGCCTTCGCATCCGCCTTCTTTGTTGCCTCGCACTCCGACAACTCAATGACGAGTCGGAGCACCTTGGCATTCTTGCGGCGGAGGCGCAGCGCATCCGGCTCCGCCGCCGTGAGCGAGCGGCGGAGGACAGACGTGAGGAGCACCGCCGGTCGCGCGGACATTGACTCGGACGCTGCTGCCCTTTCCCTCGCCCGCTGCCGCTCGCGTCGGGCAGCTCCGACGCGGGCACGAGGACCCAGCGGTGGCCGGGCACCACCTCCGAGGCAGAGGGTGCTGGTGGTGGGCGGCATACCTCGAGGAGTGGAGCAGATTGGCCGGAGCTGCGCATCGGGTGGGAAGGCCCGGCGACATCGTCGACATGGCGTCGACGGGCGCTAACGAAGTGGATCCACTGCTGCTGGATCCGCCCTGGTCGACGACCGAACGCGTCAATGCGATGCAGAGGGCGACCTCCTCCACATCGTTAGGGTCCGCTTCGCGCAGCAGGCTAGACCAGTCGTCGTCGGAGCCGGAGTCCCCACCGAAGGTAGCGCTGCTTCGGTTGCCGGCCATCGGATGCGTTGGGAGGGGATCGAAAGTGGAGTGGACGGAGAGGGGAGTTAAGTGGAGTTTGGATTGCCTAAGGTCTAGGGTTTTCCGGACGGCGATATTTTGTGGGGCAGGCACGGCCCAGGCTGGGCCAAGCCGACGTCGTGGGCACGCCCGGACCGCTCCATATTTGGGCTGAATATGAGGTGTGCTGGTGAGTCCGGGCGTTTGAGGCCCGTTTGAGGCGCTCAGTTGGATCGTTTTTTCGTGACCGGTCAGCCCGCCCGGACGTTTGAGACATGTTTAGGGCGCCTGGCTGTAGATGCTCTTAGAGACCGTCTGTCCCACGATTACCATAGATGTAACCGACTTATGTATAAACCCTAGACATCCAGATTATCTATATAAGCCGATGCCGAGGGCTCATAGATTACACACAACCATCTCGCGATAGATCAATCTGTACTCTCTCAAATCAATACAATCAAAGCATAATGTAAGACATTATCTTTTCGAGAGAGCCTGAACCATATAAAAATCTGTGTGTCTCTGTTACCATCGCACCAAGGCTATCAATTCGGGACACCTACCCGAGATCTGCTGGATTTGACTCCATCACAAGATCGATTTTGCAAATGTTATTTGTTTCCGATCTTATGCAGGGCATGGCGGAGCCAGCTATAGACTACTTGTATCTTTCTTGTGTTTTCGTGTTTGTACATACATGTACCTAATTATATGCCTGTAACGTTTTCCGACTCGTACAAATACAAGTACCATATGCCTACGGGTGTACGGCTAGAAAAAAGCACGCGTCTACCGAGCGGCAGGGCACTCGCTAGCGCTCCGCAGCGGCTGTCACTTTTAGCAAGTTTATGTCCCCATCAAACAAAAAAAGAAAGATCTTTTCTCATTGTAAAAAAAGTAGAAAGGACATGCAACATGTTTTAGTTACGGATTGAAAAGCAACCAGGGGTGAGCACATTAATTTAGAGTTCCTTTTCATTTTAAAAGCCATAACTTTTGAACCAAATATCGAAACTAAGATCCGCTTACACCGTTGGAACCCTTACGACGTGCTCTTCGAAACTAGATTCCGCATGGGTATGTTTCGATGATTTTTTTATGTGCAATTTAGTACCTCGTTTTGTGCAACTGCCTATTAGTCGATGTGCAACTAGCTAACTGTGGATGTGCAACTTTTCGCCTACCCTGTGGATGTGCAGTTTTCACTGATGTCACCTCCACCCCCTCAAACTACCCCTTCCAGTGAGATGAGCAATTTCGTCCGTTGCTCGGGCCAACTGCCTAGTAATTGACGTGCAACTTTCCGCTTGCCCGTGGATGTGCTTTCACTATTTATTGCATCCGCCAACTTTCTAGTAGTGGTTGTGCAACTTCGGATACTGCCACGACCAACTGTCTAACAGTGATTTGCAACTTTCTCCTATACCCCCATGGATGTGTAGTTTCCCTGCTAGCACACGGTCCAAACCACCCCTGCTAGTGAGATTCACAACTTTTGCACTCTGTCTATATATAACTTTTCACAACCCTCATGAATGTCAATTTTTTACCATTCAACTGTCCTTGCTTGTGAGATGTGCAACTTCGTATGTTGCCCTGACCAACTACCTAGCAGAGTATGTGCAACTCTGTTTGTTACCCCCGCCAATTGAAAATACATGTCCACAAATAGGAAAGGGAAGGAGTTGCACATTGACTAATAGGCAGTTGGCTTGAACAATAGACTAAGTTGCACAAATCGCTTGCAGGGGAGGTGGGAGTAGGTGCACTGATAGTGAAAAACTACGCATCCACGAGTAAGGAGGGTTGCACAACGACTACTTGATAGTTGGTCGGTATAGTAGACTAGTTACACATCAAAGTTGTCATGGTTGCTACAATGCAACCTCATGAAAGTTGAATCATGCAGATCCAAAAAATTGGTTTTGGAAAAAGTTGCACGATGTAGTACTAAAGTTGCACAATACAGTATTAAAGTTGCACAATATAACACGAAAGTTGGCATAAAAAAAAATTCGTCGAAACATGCCCATGCGGGATCTTGTTTCAAAGATCTCGTCATGAGAAATCCAATGGTGAAAACAGATCTGAATTTTGATGCGTGGTTTAAAAGATATGAGTTTTTTAAAAATTGAAAATCCGAAGTAAATACACGTTAATCTGTTTTTTCTATTCGCATGTAGTATAAGTCTTTTTTTTTGCGGGTCACATGTAGTATAAGTCTGATCGTATTTAATACCATCAATCACATGCACTAAGAGACAAAACATGCCCATGCACGCATTCAACAAGTGAGGGAGCCAGTGTGATATGCGGACAAGAGCCGGCCGCTCAATTCGTCTAAATAGTGCGTAAGCACTTTTTAGATTTCAGGTAGAAAAAATACTAGAAGCTGCTCTATTTTTTCTGACCGATATAACTTTTTTCCGAAGTGTGACAGCAACCTGGTTTTGACATAAAACACACCTGGTTATGACATTGGTAATCTTCGGTATAGTAGAACGGCACAGGTATACCACCCAGCGGTACGAATCCGATCACAGGATATTTTCCGATGCCTGGCGTGCGGAGAGCTGGATTTCAATTTCGCTTCCTCGTCCTCCTCCTCGCTGCACGTTCCCAGCGACCGAGGCGAAGCCGAAGCCGAATCCCATTCCCAGCGGCGGGGCCCCGTTCGCGAGCCCGCCGATCTCATCCCCTCCCGGTCTTTTCTTTCTTTCCTTCCCGTCGGGCCGTGGCCGGGCCCGGGTTCCCATCTCGCCCAGCTGTACCGCACTCCGGCCCACCAACGTTGACCCGCGGCGCCGCGGCCGGCCGAACCCGTCGCCGTCCGCCGTCGCGCATCCGATGCTCCCGAAAAGAAAAAGGAAATTACTAAAAATTCGAAGCGTACAACCGACGGCAACGAATCGGCGCGGGCCCCGCCGCGCAGCGTGACGGCCCACGCCGCCTCGCCCACGCGGCCGCTGACGGGCCGGGCCCGCCCGACGACGCAGAGGGAAATAAATACGGGGACGACCGACCGCACCCGTCCGTCACGCTTGACTTCAGCGCTCTCTCCGCCCCCAAATCGTCGGCTCCACCCCCACCCACCACCCGCAGTCCGCCGCCGCCGCCATGTCTTCCGGTGGGATCGCGCGCGGCCGCCTCGCGGAGGAGCGCAAGGCCTGGCGGAAGAACCACCCCCACGTACGCCCGCCCCCCTCATCTCCCTCTCGATTTCGCTCCTCGCCTCACCTAACCTGCTGTTTCGATCGGCGATGTCGCGCTGTTCCTGATCTGTTTGGTTTTGCTTCTCGCAGGGCTTCGTCGCCAAGCCGGAGACGCTGGGCGACGGCACGGTCAACCTCATGGTCTGGCACTGCACCATCCCCGGCAAGCAAGGGGTAATAAGCTCCGCCCCCGCCTCCGCCTCCGCCCCGCTCACGCCCGAGCGATTGATTGATAGCGGCGTGCGTAGCCCCATCTGTAGTCCTCTCGTTTGCCCCTAGACTAGATCGGGGTGCTTAGCTTTGGCTGTTTCCCGTTAGCTACCCACCCGCAGCTTCTTGCTTGATCAGATCTCGTTCCGTGGATTGAATATTGATCGAGGCTATAGCGTGCCGTGGTCTCACTCCGCAAGTGGAGAGAGATATTATGCTAGATGTTGGATGGACCTTCTGCTGTTACTTCGTTTTCTTGGCAGATTAGTGTGTATTTAGTTCGTTTGACCCTTCAATTTGCATCGTGCAGTGGCCTGTGGTGGTTTCTTCATGCTTTTAGTATGCCCGAGGATTATTACCTTTTTAGTGCTAGTCTAACTGTAGCTATCTGCACAGTGTGTGTGTAGCTGCTACTGGTTTATCCATAAACTTGTGCACTATCAGAGTACGTTAGTACATACTTGCTACTGGTTTATCCATAAACTTCTGCACTATTAGAGTACGTTAGTACATGCTTCAAAAGTAGGTTTCGTTCCAGGCTTCCAGCAACTACTGTATAGATATGGGCAATCATCAACTAGAGGTTGACTGGGAGTTCAATTATTTCTGTATTCATATGCACAACCTCAATTGCAAGGGGATTGTTCAACTTTTGTCATCGACTCGCCTAGCTAAAGTCACTATCAGGTCCCCAGTGAAGTAGTGTTAGCATACCTGCAATAACCCTACTGTATATGCTTTCAGAATTTTCAACCCGGAGTTTAGGATAGATAGATGCTTCAAAAGGAGTGTTAATTGCTGCAATGGATGTTTGAGGTGTAGTTAAATTGATTGCACACTGAACTTCAATTGAGTCACCGCCGATTTTGTGCAAGTTCAGTTATCTACCCAGCCAAAGCAGTACATAGGTGTCCTGGTAGAGTTGCTTTAGGATATCTCCAGTCACTGTACCATATGGTTCAAAATCTTCAAACCCAGGATTCCTGCTAGCCAAGTTATAGTTAACCTGCTTGTTCTCTGGTGGCAACCATCTGATATAGGCTAATCTGAGGTGTCTACTGACTAGTGAATATAAACTGGGCTAAAATACTTGACAACATGTCCATGATTTAGTATGACACAAGTAGACCGTGTAAATATATGTTTCTTCTTTGTTAATGATCTCAGTTGTTTGCCTTACCTGATCTCTCTGTTGGATGCCGTTGTTAGCTTATTGCTTGGCACATTCTCAAGCTTGTCATAATTCATAGCCTTACAGCCATATTCTGAATTTGTCGCTTCTCTGTTTATGGTAGAGTTTTGAACTGTTTGTTATAACATGGCGCAGCTTTAACTGTTCCCGTCTCTTGTTGTGCAGACTGATTGGGAAGGTGGATACTTCCCTCTCACCCTTCATTTCAGCGAGGATTACCCCAGCAAGCCTCCCAAGTGCAAGTTCCCTACAAATTTCTTCCACCCGAATGTCTATCCTTCGGGGACAGTCTGCCTTTCAATCCTCAATGAGGACAGCGTAAGCCTGCAAACCATCTGTTAGGTTATATTTAGTGCCAGATTTGACAGCATGGTTTACCGTTTGGTTGTTTCCTCTCAGGGCTGGAGACCTGCTATTACTGTGAAGCAAATCCTTGTTGGAATTCAGGACTTGCTTGATCAGCCCAACCCGGCTGACCCTGCTCAGACTGATGGTTATCACCTTTTCATCCAGGTTAGTTAACAGTGACCATCCAGGGTCTAGCTAAAGTCCGATTACGCTTCCTAAACCGGTTCGCATATGGTCCTCTAGTCGGTAACACACTTTTTGGGCATATATGTGCAGGATCCAGCTGAGTACAAGAGGCGTGTTCGGGCGCAGGCAAAGCAGTATCCCGCATTGGTCTGAGAGGAAGGAAGGATTGGCAAGCGTAATGATCCATGCTCTGCACATCCGCATAGTTATTGGAAGTAGATCTAAAATGAATGCCTCTTGCATACATGGAGTTAGACCAAGTAAAACCAACCCGGAAAAGGGTGCCTTGAGAAGTATTCATCGTCTGTCATTGTGGACCAGTCGCGACTTAAGATTCGTGTTGGTTGTAATCGGGTTCCATAACGGTGATTCCTGAACTGTTCGGAGTGCTTGTTTTGTGGGTTAATGTCTGTCTTGAGGTGGATTGCCGTGTGCGTTACTAGTCGGTTCTAAATGCTAAAGAAGATGTCTGTTGGTTCTAAAAGCATTTGTTTTGCTGAAGTTAACCTGGTGTCCTGCCAGTGTTAACTTCCGTCCCACCTTCCTCTTGCTCTCTTCTCCCACTCTGCTGGTGGTAGAAGAGAGCGTGCATAGATCCATTATTTGGCACTGTCATTTTGGCTGGTGATGGTGTGTCTGCCTCTGGACAACATGAGCCGTTCGATCTACCTGGAACCAACGGCCGAGATGTGTGTGCATAGAGACATGGCCTTGCCACCGGACCGGAGGTAGCTGCCACTGTATAAAATACGGAACTATTCATCCCAGCCTCATTTCCTTTCTGGTTCATCGCCCTGACATTTCCCCAGCGTGCATTGCATGCACGTACGCGCTTGATCGATCAGAGCTCAAAGCCCGTCGAGACCTAGGAACTCGTCCGGGTCAAGCAACGGCACCGCCTCTCCCTGCCCCTGCCTCTGCGCGACGGGGACGCTGTGGCCGTCGTCTGGCTGCGGCGGCGGCGGCGGCGGAAGAGCCTGCAGCTGCGCACCGTGCGCGGGGACGATGGCGAGCTGCGCCCGCGTCCTGGCGAGCTCGCACTGCGTGGCCTGAATCTCCTCCTGCAGCTGGCTGATGATCCCGGCGCATCCATACACCGGGTCCTCCACCCGCCACTGCGCCTCCATCGCCATCGCCTCCGCCGCATGAGCTCTCTCATCCGCCGGCAAGCTCTGCAAGTGGCAACCCAATTCAAATGTCGAACCGTGCGCGGCCGGAATGATCGATTACCAGAGGTCACGTACCTGGAGCAACCTGGCGACGTTGCTGGCGCCGAAGACCCGGTGGACGGAGGCGTAGCGGTGGGGGTGCGACGCCGGGAAGTAGGGGGCGAGCACGCAGTCGTGGGCGCACCGCCGGCGCAGGTACTTGCACGCCGCGCACCTCCTCTGGTTATTGCCGACGCCTTCCTGGTCCTCTTCCTGCATTTCCACGTCGTCGGTGGTCGACATGATGATCTAGTGCTAAATCCTGGTGCGAGTTCGTGGGATCTCTGGAAGATTTCGGGGAGATCTTGTGGGCTCATGCTTATATACGCATCGTGCATGGAGGGAGCGCTGGAAATGGCAACACCAACGGCTACGTCGGTGTAAACATGGTAAGCTTAACGGCATTGCTGTTGCCAATTCTAAGCGCGCCGCACGCAGCAGCCGTTTGCACCTTCCTTTACTCGCTCCCCAGGGCCCGTGCTCGGTCTTCCCGGCCAGCGCTGCACCGTTGCCGTCTCCCCATGTTAGGGCTGCTGTAGGCCGGTGAGGCTGGCTCGGTTTAGTCCCACCTTGCTTACGGGAGGAGGCCATGACCAGCTTATAAGGGAGAGACTCCTTCCTCCTTTCGATCCGGGCTATTGGGATGGAGTAGGCTCTCTGCTGAATGCTAGTGCACCGAAAACATCCGAACATATGCCGATGGACCAGCATCCGACTTGATTTAGCCCACACTCTACTTATATTCTGGACGTTTATGCGTACATGGGCCAACATTCACCAGAGAGCCGACTCCATCCCAAAAGCCCGGACCTCCTCCCGTAAGTGAGGTAGGAATTGTTAGCGAACGTGTGTTCGTGTCCTCTGTGCATGCCTAGTTTTTAGCCTAGCATCGGTTGAGTCAGTTGAGCTGTACATATATAAACCAGTGTAACACCAGATGATGAATACAAGAGCTGTTGCACGCCCTCTCTCTCTATATCTCGCTCTGGCTCCAACATGGTATCAGTTTAACTGAGATCCGTTTCTTCCGCTGCCCCACTCTTCCCACGCCATGAGCTCCTCCTCCTCCAACTCTTCCACCGGCGACTCCTCCTCCGACGAGCCGTTTGATCTCCCGGTTGCCACCCAAACCCTGCCCACTCTTCAGGTCCAAAGCCTTCGCATCCGGGACCACGTTCTCATCACCCTCGACTACGAGAAAGAAAACTACGGCCTCTGGCGCCGTCAGTTTCTCTCCGCCCTCGCCAAGTTCGGCCTCACCGATCATGTCGACGGCTCGCCGGCGCAGGCTACATCCGACTGGGCGCTCAACGACTTCGCCGTCCTCTCGTGGTATAGCGCCACCGTGACGCCCTCAACCTTGGAGATCGTCCAGGAGCGCAAGAACTCAGCGTACACCATATGGCGCTCGCTCCGCTCGCTCTTCCGTAGCAACCGCGATGCGCGCATCACGTATCTCCTTGATGAATTTCACAGTTTTCTTCAAGGAGATCTTTCCGTCGTTGAGTACACTTCTCGGCTCAAGCAGATGGCTGACACCCTTCGGGACCTCGGCCATCGCATCAAGGACCGCGACCTCGTCCACAACGTCCTCCGCGGCCTCGACGAGCGCTTCCAGCACGCCGTTCCCCACATGACGAGTGGACGTCGGCCCTCCTTCATCAAGCTGCGCTCCTTCCTCCAGCTCGAGGAGCAGCGCCTCAGCCGCCAGGCGCGCGTGGCCGCGCGCACCGCACTCATCGCCCAGGCCAGCGCCTACTACGCGGCGCGACCTCCGGCGCCGGCGCCGGCGCCCGCTCCGGCCTCCTTCAACCCGGCCCTGCTCGGCCCTCTGCCCCACGCCGCCGGCAGCTCGGCCGGCTCCTCCGGGGCACGCGGCCGCCCAAAGAAGCGCAAGGCCAACCCAGCGGGGCCTGGGGGCTCCTCTTCCGGCGGGGTTGCTCCTGCTGGGCTTCTCCCTGGACCGCGTCCTCCTACTACTGTCGCCGGCACCTTCCAAGGGATACTTGGTGCCCGGCCACCTGCCCCGACTCCGCCCCAAGCGCACCAGGCCACAACGGTGGCGTCGCCTTCCCCACAATGGGATCAGGCGGCTCTCATCGCCGCCCTCAATCAGATGGCGCTGCATCCGCCCTCTGCACCTGGCGGCGAATGGGTCCTCGACAGCGGCGCTTCGTCCCACATGAGCTCCGGTTCTGGTATTCCCTTCTCCCTACCCAACCCATCCTCTCCTTCTTCTATCATCGTCGGCAATGGTTCTCTTCTTCCCATTACCGGCGTCGGCTCTACTTCCTTCTGTACCCCCTCCCGACCTCTCTCCCTTCTTGAAATTCTCATCTCTCCCTCCCTCATCAAAAACTTAGTTTCCGTTCGTGCTTTCACTCGTGACAATTTAGTTTCAATTGAATTTGATCCCTATGGTTTTTCTATCAAGGATCTGGCCACAAAGACGGTGCTTCTCCGATGTGACTCCTCCGGCGACCTCTACACCTTCGCCCCGTCAAGCCACTGCCTCACCGCCGCCGTCACCGCCGACTTGTGGCACCAGCGCCTCGGCCATCCTAGAGCCGCCGCCCTTGCCAAAGCCTCTTCTTTTTTTGATTTCAGTTGTAATAAAACCTCGACGACACACTGCGAGGCTTGTCGTCTAGGCAAACACACTAGACTTCCCTTTAGTTCTTCTTCCTCTCACACTTCTTTTCCTTTTGAACTTTGTCATTGTGACTTATGGACGAGTCCGATCTCAAGTGTATCTGGTTATCAATATTATTTGGTCATTCTAGATGATTTCACACACTATGTCTGGACCTTTCCCGTACGCCGCAAATCTGAGGTTCATAGTCTCCTTGTTCAGTTTTATGCCTACGCTCAAACACAATTCTCCCGTCCTATCCTCGCCTTTCAGACCGACAATGGGCGTGAATTCGACAATCTCGCAAATCGCTCACTCTTTGCCTCCCACGGCACGCTCTTCCGCCTCACCTGTCCCCATACTTCCCAACAAAACGGCAAGGCTGAACGGATACTCCGTACCCTCAACGACGGTGTCCGGACCCTCCTCCTACACGCCTCCATGCCTCCTCGTTGGTGGGCCGAAGCCCTTGCCACGTCCACCTATCTCCTAAATCGGCGTCCCTGCAAAGCCAATCTCCTCACCACACCATACGAACTTCTCTTCGGGACCCCACCCGATTTTCGTCATCTCCGTGTTTTTGGATGCCTCTGTTATCCCAACCTCATTGCTACCGCCCCACACAAACTCTCCCCTCGATCAGCGGCTTGCATTTTTCTTGGTTACCCGGACGAGCGAAAAGGCTATCGTTGTTACGACCCCATTACCCGGCGCATCCTATTCTCCAGGCACGTAACTTTCGTGGAGTCTATCTTTCCATTTAAAACGCTGCCAAAATCTCCTGAAGACTCGCCCGAATCAGCTCGTGATCCACCTCCCGCGGACTACGTCGACGTTGCATGGCCACCGCCTACCCCGACCCCTCCTGGATCGCCACCTGGCCCACCCATGCAATCCCCGCCTCCCACTCCGCACTCCACTCCTTTCCCCACGTCCCTGCCCGGGCCCAACTCTACACCCGCTGGCCCACCTACCCCACCAACTCCCATGCACCACGTCTCTCCAGAGCCGCCTCCTGCGCATGTTCCACACCCAATGCTCACGCGTGCACGCCATGGAATATTCCAACCGAACCCAAAATACGCCAATCTGCATGCCACCACAATCTCTCCAATTCCCACGTCCGTTCGAGCTGCTCTCAACGACCCGAACTGGCGCTCTGCCATGCAATCCGAATTCGATGCTCTCCTCGCCAACTCCACGTGGACCCTTGTCCCTCGCCCACCTCACACTAATATTGTCACGGGCAAGTGGGTTTTCAGGCACAAAACGAACGCCGACGGATCCCTCGAACGGTACAAAGCTCGTTGGGTTGTCCGCGGCTTCACACAACGCCCGGGCATCGACTTCGGCGAGACTTTCTCTCCGGTGGTAAAGCCAGCGACGATCCGCACCGTGCTCACTCTGGCGTGCTCACGCGGCTGGCCGGTGCACCAGCTCGACGTGAAGAACGCCTTCCTTCACGGCCTCCTCGACGAACAGGTCTACTGCTATCAACCTGCTGGATTCGTCGACGAGGCTCACCGCGATCATGTGTGCCGCCTCTCGAAGTCCCTATACGGCCTCAAGCAGGCTCCGCGGGCTTGGTTTCATCGCTTCGCCACCTTCGCCGCCACCATTGGGTTCACCGCCTCGCGCTCCGACGCCTCGCTATTCATACTACGGCGGGGCGGCGACACCGCCTATCTTCTACTGTACGTCGACGACATCGTCCTTGCTGCCTCATCGGCGGTCTTGCTTCGCACCATTGTCGATCAGCTTCAGCACGAGTTCGCGATGACGGACATGGGTGCTCTCCACTACTTCCTCGGCATACGCGTGCAGCGCACCTCGCGTGGGTTCTTCCTCAACCAGACCCAATACGCCGAGGACCTTCTCCGTCGCGCCGGCATGTCGCAGTGCCATCCCGCTTCCACTCCGGTTGACACGTCGCCCAAGGTTGCCGCCGACGTCGGCCGCTCCGTGGACGATCCCTCGGAGTATCGCAGCCTCGCAGGCGGGCTGCAATACCTCACTATGACACGCCCTGATCTGGCGTACGCGGTCCAGCAGGCGTGCTTGCACATGCATGATCCACGGGACAGTCATCTCGCCATCATCAAGCGCATTCTACGCTATGTTCGCGGCACCTCCACCCACGGTCTTCTACTTCCGATCTCTCGGTCGACTGAGATCATCGCTTACTCCGACGCCGACTGGGCCGGCTGCCCCGACACCCGCCGCTCTACCTCTGGCTATTGCGTTTATCTTGGTGACACGCTTGTCAGCTGGTCCTCGAAGTGGCAGGCCATCGTGTCACGATCCAGCGCGGAAGCAGAATACCGCGCCGTCGCCAACGCCGTCGCCGATTGTGTATGGCTACGGCAACTTCTCCATGAGCTCGGTGGCTCACCGCCGAAGGCTACCATCGTCTTTTGTGACAACATCTCGGCCGTGTATATGTCCACCAATCCCGTTCATCATCGGCGGACAAAACACATCGAGTTGGACATTCATTTTGTCAGAGAGAAGGTGGCCCTCGGCGATTTTCGCATTGTACATGTACCAACGACTCAACAGCTCGCAGATATCATGACCAAGGGTTTGCCAACATCGGTCTTCCAGGCTTTCCGGTCCAGTCTTTGTGTCTTGCCAAGCAGCGACGACACGACTGCGGCGGGGTGTTAGCGAACGTGTGTTCGTGTCCTCTGTGCATGCCTAGTTTTTAGCCTAGCATCGGTTGAGTCAGTTGAGCTGTACATATATAAACCAGTGTAACACCAGATGATGAATACAAGAGCTGTTGCACGCCCTCTCTCTCTATATCTCGCTCTGGCTCCAACAGGAATAAACCGAGCCAGCCTCACCGGCCTGCTTGTTACGCAACACTGATGAAGGTAGGATAGGCGTTCTTGGAGTTGGAGCAGATCCTAGCTTCCTGCAATTCCTGCAACTGCAGCCTTGCTTTGCTTGATGAACCACATAGCAATATTGGGGACGTGCAGCATATATAATTCGGACAAGTTAATGTTAGTAGTAAGACGACACTGGCAGTGCCACTCATAGAACTCTTCATGTGGATGCATTTTAGTCACACTTATATGAAAACAAACAAAAAAACAGGTCCTCAAACCTGCATTTCGGGCTCGAGCCAACCCATCCGAAAGACTGAACTGATGAAGAACAGAGGGGCAATCTATTTCGACATGCCTCCTCACACCTTGGCTATCTTAGATGTGGGGTCAACATAGGCCACATAATCTTTTTCCATACTTGTTGGCAGGCTCATGAACTTGAGACCTCTTGGTTCTGATTTCACATTGAATTTATGCTCCGACCAATTCATTCAAAAGTCCAAACTAATAAAGAAAGGTGGGTAATATATTTCAACAAACATTGGTCACTAGCGTGCCATATCCTTCCATAGGGCGTTGGCCTAACATGTTTTTAGCGCAAAACGGTCACGCGAGGTCTGGGGACAAGTTATTTTGTAGAAAGGACTTTGTAGTTATTAACTATCGAAAAATGCCGTTACACTACTTTCTTTCTCGAATCGCAAAATCGTCTTTCCCCACTTGCAAATTCCCTAACATTAATTCGTAGTGTTCCCAAACTCGAGACCATGGACGACGACGTCGAAGGTAGTGAGACATCCCGCAACGGCTGGAATGGATGTTCCGTCATGGAATGTAGCATGAATGCATGATGGCACCGATGTCAGTTCGTACGTGGGTTTGGTCCCACGTACATGACAGTAGTATATTTCCCCCAAAAAACAACTTCTTGTTTGAATTAAAATTGTTCAAATAACTTGCTAATTGATTCAAATCATAACCAATTAACGTAACTCCGAAATTGGACCAGTAAAATGCATAGATTGCAGTGGTGCACTTGTTTTTCCTGTTTAACGACTAAAAAATATTGTTTAGTGCAGAACAGTAATTAACTTATTAATTGCATATGAGGCCTTTTCAGGTGTTATATTGCTTCCTACCTCATTTAAATGGACTAGAGAGGATAGTTTACTTATGCTTCACCTCTTTGCTGTGTAAACAACATTTAATATTAAATAGGATCTAACCTAATAATCACACGTGGACTTTCGTCGATATGCAACGAGTTGCATATCAAGCTTCACTTAGTGTGTAGTACTTGCTTGACTTGCCTTTGCCATGCCATGTTTGTTGTTGATTTGCTTTATGCATGACATGTTTGTTTACCGTATCATGTGCCTCTTTCCGGATTTGCTTCTTATCAATAGAGTACGAAGACGATGCGGAGTGGGAGAATTCGTTAGACAACACTTTCGAAGTTTGGCTTAAGGATCTTCTTCATAGCGGGATAACAGGTAAGAATGAGCATTACCTTGTATAGCATTAGTAGCTTTGCTTGCTGGATGTCTTGATACTATTGTTTGGTCTTGCTACCTTTAAGCCTACAAATTGCCACGATACAACCTCTAACCTCCACTATCTAGCAAACCTTTTGATTAGCTATGCTACCACTTGCTCAGCCCCTCGTGTAGCGTTGTTAGTTGCACGTGCAGGTTTTTCAATGTGATAACATGGATATATTTGGGATATCATTATTATATTGCCAATTTGTTAAACTTGACTATATACTTGACTAAGGGTGGAAGGCTCAGGCCTATGCCTTGGTAATTTGTTCCACTCTGGTCAACCCTAGTTTCCGTTGTTCTGGCTATATGTTCCTTGATGAGCGCATCCTACCATGTGAGGGTTATTATGGCCCCCTTGAACTCCTTTATCTAGCATTGAACTCTTCTAGAAGGCCCAATATTGATACTAAATTTTGCTAACATAAAACTCGCATAGAGAGTCATGAATCCGAGGTTTCTTAATAAACAACTTGGGCCACCACCTAAGAAAAGCGTTGGTCCACAATGAGCAGCCGTCGGTGCCACCATGGGGAAACTAGGGGTTTGGCTATCAAAAGCTTTGCCCATCCATCTGGGATCGGGTCTAAAGATACGTTCGGCTCTGATCCAAATGTCGATCCACCAGGAGGTCTTCTGGATTAATTTGGCATTCGCTAGAGGAACTTGTTAATCCCGAATTCCTGGAATTTATCGTGTTTACGTGTTGGTTCTCATCGGCCCTAAACTTGGAGGAATAGGGTATACATGCAGGACTTATAATGGGAAGTTGAAAGCACCTTTGCAGGGTTAAATTTTCGGAAATTTATAATTGTTGGAAATATGCCCTAGAGGCAATAATATTTTATTATTATAATTTCATGTTTATAATTAAGAGTTTATATTCTATGCTATAACTGTTATGATCCTGGAATATGCGATTCAGTGGAAAACTTATATTCATGTGTGGAATGATAAACGGTTAAATTTGACTCCTAGTCTCACCTATAAGACTAGCCCAAGTTTTATTTGTGATCACGTTTTCTCAATCTTGAGATATCGTTAAGTGTAACGATAGTCTCAAAACAAATTTGAGGATATGACGTTAGAAGAACGATCATATTGAATCGACCCAAACTTGCTTGTTATAATTGGAGATAATATCGTTAATATCATTAGAAGTCAATTGTTATACCACCGAGTGTTAACACGTGATTTAGTTCCTTAAACCATGAGAATATCATAGTCATCTTACCGCACTACAAAAAAAATACACTTCTGTGATGATACGTGTTTGTCACAGTAGGTCGCATTTTTTGTCATGCATGTACATCCATGACGAATTTATGACAGAATCAAGATAGTCATACATGTGTTGTTGTAGAAGTGTTCCATGATATTACCAAAATTATCATCACGAAAGTGTCCACTTCCATGACGATAAATCGCGCGTCACAGAAGTGTTTTTGTCAAGGGTGACCGACACATGGCATCCACCGTAACGGAACGCCGTTAAGCTATCGGGTCGGGTTTTGGATCCGATAACCCGTTAACAGCCCCGACCAATGGGGATTTTCCACGTGTAAAATCATCATTGGCTGGAGGAAACACGTGTCGGCTCGTTGTTGGGACAGATGTCATCCACTCATTGGACAGAAGGCGCCTATGATACGTCGACACGTGGCACGGCCCAACAGAGGCCCATTCCTGTGAAAAGGCCGGCCCGTTTGACTTGGTCAAAAGGTGACGGGCCGGCCCATGGAAAGCCTGTTAACGGCCTGTTCGCATATATCCCATTTACAGCTCGCTAACACAAGGCCCGTTACGCCATATCCGAATTAGGCCCAGTAGCGTCATCTGGGCCATCCAATATGATTCCAGCCCGTTTTCACTTCTGGCCCATGTATGGCCCATGACGTCTTTCGGCCCATATGAGGCCCTATGTAACTCTTGGCCTATTAACGACCCGTGGTGAAACTAGCCCGCAATGAACAGTGTATCACTTTAGACCCATTAACGGCCCGTGGTGAAACTAGCCCGTAATGAACAGTGTATCACTTTATACCCATTAAGGGCCCATTATTCAGTTGGGCCGTTTCCAGCCCATGTTATCTTTCGGCCTTCTTAGAGCCCATTTATTCTTGGGCTCATTTCGAGCATTCGTTTACTTACGGCCCGTTACTGTCATTTTCTGCTTGTGGGCCAAATTCAGCCCGTGGTTACAGTCGACCCGTTTGTGGTCCGTTAATACATTGGGCCGTTTTCATAGCGTCATCAAATACAGCCTATTAACGATGGCCCGTTATGGTCGGCCCATGAACGGACGATTCCAACTCTAGCCCGTTTACGGCCATAATGCGGCCTGTTATTGGCCCATGTTTGGCCAATCGATCATACGGCCCGTATAAGGCCCATTGATGATACGGCCCGTAGAAGGCCCATTGTTTCTACGGCCCGTAGAAGGCCCAATGGTTTCTACGGCCCGTAGAAGGCCTACTGTTTCTACGGCCCGTAGAAGGCCCACTGTTTCTACGGCCCGTAGGAGGCCCAGTGTCACTACAGTAAATATTAGCCCATGGTTATTGTGGCCTAGTTTTAAAAAATAGGTTATTGCAGCCACTAGCAAACCGCGGAAAAAGAACTGCACTGACTACAAGCAAACAAATAAACAAGACAACAAGGAAATAAATAAGCAAGCAACTTATGCTAGGCTATCACGGCTATTACACATATTACATCCACTGGGCATCAAAGTTCACCACCAGTGCAAATATAGGGAACACAGCAGCATATAAACGCCGCAGCAAAACAAGTCCAGAACTGAAACCACTTCAGAAGAGTTCAAGAAACAATATCCTGGGTACCCATAATGCTGGCAAGATGCTTAGCAAGCTTATTAACTTTCTCTTGTTTGGCGCTTAAATCCTCCAGCGCTTGCTGTTGCACAAGAAAGTACGCATCTGAATTCTGCAGGGACTTCCTCAGTCCTTCGGCTTCTTGCCGCAGCACAGCTGACTGATGCCTTTCAGCTTGTAGCTGAGACTGAAGAAGCCGAAGTGATTCAGGCAGCGAGTTCGAAGAGCTTGTGCCAGCGGTACTGGCCAGTAACTCGAACACTACATCAACGCAGGACTGTGGGGTTTTCTCACTGTCTACAAGATCGTTTTTATCACCTTTCTTGGAGACCAACAGGGTTGTCTCACTATCTTGAACCTTATCTGCATTACTTTCTCTACCATTGCATAGTGGGGTGCTCTTCTCCAATATTCTGTTTGCATACTACAAGAGAAACAAGCAGACACATCACAGGTTTAGCTTGTAGTATACCAAACTCATTTTGGTAAACCGGTTCAGTAGTAAGGTGGACAGGATAACAGCATGAAACAAACATATATCTATGTACTATGGTCACTGTATTGTCCATATCATTCTAGTTTATGTTCCCTAATCAAGATAGAGACACAGTTCAACTCATATATTTTTAAGACACAACAGCATAGACAGAATATAAGTGTGAGAAACTACACAGCATTGGCAGCACTTGTAATGTGCATCACATGAGAACATAACTGTTTATACAACTTAAACTGAAATCAACATAGAGCAAGAAGTTAGAACAGCAATCCAGTTAAAGAAATAGGTTTAAAACATACCTGTTGCGCCATTGGAGTTTCAATTGGATCCTTCAAATTCGAAAGTAGTTGGTATGAGTAAATACAGTGATGCAACAGCAAAGGAGTATGGACCATAGCTACGGAATCTGACCTGAGAACAGTTGCTCTTCTGCTTTAAACGTGGAGTTTGGGTTAGCTGTGGTGGTCTTCGTGCTTTGGGCACTGCAGTAGCTTTACAAACTGCTCGTGTGGGGGTACTCTGTGGTGGACATGGTGCTTTGTCAACTATAAGTGGGTTACTATCCGCTGGGGTTGCGGTTAGATGGGTTGTAGCTGGTTCTCTGCCCAACGGTGTAAGTGTGCAATCTGGAAGAGTCTCGATTATGTGTGGTGGGGCTAGTTTGTGGGCCAGTACAACCATGGTTCTATCTGCATCGACGGGTAGCACTGTCTTTTGTGAAGAACGGGTTTTTGCTCCCTTAGATACTGCCATCACCCCCTCCAATTCAAATGGCTGATAAACAAGAAAAGAAATTGAACGTACAGACATTGTATGATAGACAGATGTGGTAATTCACATATATGTTGTCTAACCAAACAGGACAGCATGACACAATTTCACATATATGATGCCTAACTAAACAGGATAGCATGACACAGTTTCAGATATATGATGGATAACTTAACAGGATATAATGGCATAATTCAACATATGATGAGTACCTAAACAGGATGACATGACAAAACTATATGATGTCTTTCTAAAATAGGTTGGGATGAAATAATTCACATACATGTTGTCTAAGTATACAGGATGGCATGATATAATTGACATAATTGATTCATATACTAAGCAGCTGGCACTCGCATGTATGATCTCTAAACTAAGCAGATAGAATTCAATATTGTGCATATGATGTCTAAACTAAGCAATGCAAGACACCATATGCATCATATGAGAAATATAAACATTGCAACTTAGAGCATACACCTCAGGTGGGATATAGGACTGGTCATCTGTCTCTGAATCCTCCTCTGAGGAGCTCCCTGTAACCATCGAGATATATGCTTCAACAGGTACCATTGCCTGCTCTGAAGACCTTGTTTTCACTCCAGATTTTTCCATAACCGGCTCAAATGGCTGATACACATGAAGAGTAGTTCAATATACACAGATTGTCGACAAATGGAATACGTAATGAAAAAAAAGATGGCATGAGATAATTCACATATATGATGCCTGGCTCCATGGCGGTGCATAATTCACATATATGATAACTGGCTGAAAAACATGGCATTGCATAATTCACATATCTGATATAGAAAGCAAACAGGAGGCATTCACACAAAGCATGTCTAATCTAAGCAGATGGCATGGCAATGCAAGACACCATATGCATGATATGAGCAATATAACCCAGCCAAGTTAGAGCATGCACCTCGGGGGGGGGGGGATACGACTGGTCATCTCTCTCTGAATCCTCCTCTGAGGAGCTATCTGTAACCAGCAAGAAATCTGCATCGACAGGTAGCACTGACTGCTCAGAAGACCTTGTTTTCACTCCAGATTTTCCCATGACCGACTCAAATGGCTGATGCACAGGAAGAGTAGATGAATGTATAAACATTGTTGACAAATGGAATACATTATGGAAAAAATATGGCACGATACAATTCACATATACGATGACTGGCTAAACAGGATGGCATTGCATGATTCACGTATATGATGCCTGGCTAAAGAAGATGGCATTGCATAATTCCCATATACTCCCTCCGTTCCTAAATATTTGTCTTTTTAGAGATTTCAAATGGACTACCACATACGGATGTATATAGACATATTTTAGAGTGTAGATTCACTCATTTTGTTCCGTATGTAGTCACTTGTTGAAATCTCTAAAAAGACAAATATTTAGGAATGGTGGGAGTATGATATAGAAACCAAACAGGTGGCATTCACACAAAGCAAATCTAAACTAAGCTGATGACATATAAGATGTATAATGTAAGCAATGCAAGGCGCCATATGCATGATATGACCAACATCAGCATGCCAGGTTAGACCAAACACCTCAGGTGGTAAACAGGCATGGTCGGCTCCTTCTGAATCTCCATCTGAACAGTTATCTTCCTCTGGAATACAATCTGGAAATGCAGGAGAGGGGGGGGCACTTCGCCCACCATGGAGCAGCGTCTGCATGACATTATATTCGCACGCAACGGTCTTCTCTTTTTCTCTACATGTTCAGTACGATTGTGTACAATATCTGACATGCATAATAAAAAAATAGTTAGATTTTGTAAGGCCTAAGGGGTGCATGCAAAAATCAAGACTGATGGTAGCAAACGAGTGGATGGATCCAAAACTAATGATAGCAGGTAGATTATAGCTTCAGTTTAAAAAGATAGACAATGGATCATCTATTGTTTGTTGCCCACCCAACATGAACCACATAGAAGACCCCAGATGAACCAGATAGTAGACAGATACTATTCGTTGCTGGCTCGATATGAGACCCATGGGCAATTCAAAACTCAAGATTGAACGATAAAGTAGCAGGTAATAATAACCGATGTATAACGTAAGCAAACACGAAAGACTGCGACCTCTCTTCCGGAACTGTGTAGTCCTCAGGTTCATCTGCTCAGTCGATGATGGTAATGCAGTTGGCGTGGCTGCCGGCAACGGGGAAGATGATCTGAGGCGGCGAAAGAAAGTCTGCAGGGGGGATCTCTGCTGCAGTGAACGCTTCTGTCGATGGTGCACCTCAGGTGGGGTGGATGACGGCACGGCAGGAGCAGGACATAACACACAGAGTTTTCTTTGACGCCAATCTGAAAATGAAGTAAATCTGTAAGGGCTCCTTAGAATTGGAGGATTCTATAAACGCAGGGACAGGAAAAACACAGGAATAGGATAGGAATGCACGTGCAAAACAGAGCATTTGGAAACATAGGATTTCAGTCAACCTGGGTGTTTGGCTCACATGAATTGGAAGAACAGAGGAATGGAGAAACAAAGTGATGTGATGACTGTACAACCTCTTTGGCATAGCCTTGTGGACCTCAGCATCATTGGGTTGGACGTGGAGGATGGTGATGATGCTGGTGTGACTGTCGGAGGCGGGGAAGAAGATCCGAGGCCTCTGGAAACGGCGCCGAGGGTACTGCTCCGCTGTGATGGACGGTTCCGTTGTTCGAGCAGCTCCGCTAAGGTGTACGGCGACGAGGCTGAAGCATGACAAGATAGACAACTTTAATCTAAAGTGGGACCCTAATATAATCTGCAATAGATGATGTAAAATACATCACCAAAAAGTGCTAGATGTAAAGCGCATCAGCCGCGCCACAGCCGCTCCGACAGATGTTGTAAGTACTGTTCACTCTGAACTTAACTGAAGAAAATGAACTTCACAGTCGAAACTGAATTTTACTGTCGAAACTGATTGAACTAGTAACAGAGCATTGCAATAGATGTTTAGGGCGTTCGAGCACTAGTAGCAGAGAAGCAGTGATCTAAATCAGCAGACGCTCGAGCAGGAAACGCACTAGCAGAGAGCAAGTCGTGCAGTAGCACCGCGAGCGAGTGCTAAAGAAGCAACTCCTGTAGCTGCCGGAGGTCGTGCAGCAGCAGCAGCGCAAGCGAGAGCAAGAGCAGAGCAGCAGCACGAACGAAAGCAGGAGCAGTGCAGCAGCGCGACTGTTAGCAAGAACAGAACCGCAGCGCGAGCGAGAGCCGGAGCAGCTGCAGCTAGTGCCGTTGTGGAAGTCGCCACCGAGGAAGCAACGACATGGGGGAGAGACACCGTGGATGATGTGGCCGGCGACGACGCCATCGATGGAGACGCCATGTCTGCTCGGTATCGAGCACTGGCAGCCCCGTGAGATCGAATAAAAGATAAAATGCAGCAGTGAGTGCAGAACCTCCTTGGTGGCACCGAGTTGGCCTCGGCTTCATCGGAGGAATTGGTGAGGGTGTTGTGGTTCCGGTGGGGCAGGTCAAGACGGCACTGTGGGGATTGAGGTGGCGCGATAGAGGTGGCGAACATCGGGGCAACTCCTTGGAGGTGGAGGACGGGGCGGCTGATCCGGTGGGACGATGAGATCGACAACGGATACTCATCCGGTGCGGTGGATGAGGGACGGCGAGCTGTTGCAGTGGACGACGTAGTCATAGAAGAGTCACCGGCTGGGCGGCGGTCGCGAGGCCGATGGAGGAGCGTGGGGTTTCGCGGGTTTTGGCGGTTTTGGCGGCCTCGGTGTACGAAGGGGGGCGAAGGGGGAGGGGGGAGCCAAGCTTAGGGACGCGCTTGTCCGAAATGTAGGGTAAGTTACCAGCGTACCCCCACCAGTTTTGACACCGCGACATGGAGCTTCATTTCCGGCTGAGGGGTAGAAGGGGGATTTCTCGTGTCTGGGCTGCGGGAGCGATTTCGGATGAGGAGGGAGTTCTCGCGCGCGTCCAAATTTCGAGATAACAAGGCGTGGAGCGGGTTGAAGAAGCAGGAGTTTCAAAGCAGGTGAGACAAAAGATACTTCAGCTTGAAAATTTCGGGATAACAAGGTGCGGATTCCTTGTTCGGCAGAACAAACTTAACGTGTAAAAAAATCATACAAGACACAAGAGAGTCATGTCCCCTTTTACTATATTGCTATAGATGCCATTGAAAAAACTACAAGAAAAATGTAAAAAAATCGGGAGAACAAGATTACCCTGCACAGTACCAAATCGATTCGCACTTCCCTCAACAACAACAAAAAACAAATCAATTCCCACCAAAGAAAGAGTAATGTCCCTTTTTATATGATTACAGATGCCATGATCTCGAATTTCAATTTTTGAATCCACGTTATGTTGAATTCGAATATATCATTAGGTGACCTTGCGGTTTATAATTGATGTAGTCGTACATTTTGATCTTCCATCATATATGAACATTTTACTCCACCATGTGAACATATATATTGTCGTCTACCATATGGACTAAATTTGAATCAATTTTCCTTATTTGAATACGATTGTTGTCAAGTTATACAATAATTTAAATATTATCTTGATAACAAAAAGACATGCATATAGCAGTAATCATATTTCACTATGAACTACATGTACCATACGCTCTCCAATTCAAATATCTGTATCCATTTTATGTTGAATTCAAATCATAGTACATTATTGGTCTAGGTAGCGAGATGTTCGGGATAATCTAAACCCTGTTTTCATACGTATAATTTTTGGCTGAATTGGGACAAGTTTTGGTATAAGCCTCTTGCAAAACCGGAGATTCTCTCAACAAGCCTCGTGGTTCCGAGAGGGGACGTGTCACCTTTGTGTGCGAAACGATATACGCTGCCTCCCCCCTGATTTTATTTACAGAGGCAACATAGAACTATATGAGTGCCCTGTTAAATTTTGGAATTATTTCGGGTTCATTTGGCCTTTTTATACATTAATTGAGTTTCTGGACTTTTAATGTGCATAATCTAAATATGAATTGCATGCACATGCTCCGGTGCACCAAAGTGGGTTGAAAAATCACATGTGTGTCCTTGGTTGAATTTCTAGGTCCCATGGAAGAAATGAGAATGAAATTCAAACATCTGGGCGTCATGACTCTGCCGAGAACATCGAGAAACTTAGATTTTAAATTCATGTAAATCCAAAACTCGGCTGGAAATCATGAAACTTGGCATGGTGTCATGTCATGGCACTAACATGTTGTGGTAAAAAATTGGGCCGATTTGGAAGCTCGTGGTTCTAAGAGGGAACGTGTCACCTTTGGTCATTTAATGTGCATAAGTCAAATTTGAACTACAAGCACATGCTCTCGTGCACCAAAGTTGGTTGAAAAATCACATTTGTGTCCTCGGGTGAATTTCTAGGTCCCATGCAAGAAATGAGAATAAAATTAAAACATCTGGGCATCGTGGCTCGGCCGAGAACATTGAGAAACTTGGTTTTAAAATTCTTGTAAATCCAAAACACGTCTGAAAATCATGAAACTTGGCATGGATGTCATGTCATGGTACTACCATGTTGTGGTAAAAAAATGGCCGAATAGGAACAGATTTTGGTATAAGCTTCTTGCAAACCGAAGCTTCTCTCAAGAAGGCTCGTGGTTCTGAGAGGGAACGTGTCACCTTTGAGTGCGAAACGATATACGTTGTCCCCCTTGAGTTTATTTACAAAGGCAACATAGAACTACATGAGTGCCCTGTTAAATTTTGGAATTATTCCGGCTTCGTTTGGCCTTATTTACACATTAATTGAGTTTTTGGTCATTTAATGTGCATAATTCAAATTTGAACTACAAGCACGTGCTCCCGTGCACCAAAGTTGGTTGAAAAATCACATTTGTGTCCTCGGGTGAATTTCTACTCCCATGCAAAAAATGAGAATAAGATTCAAACATCTGGGCATCGTGGCTCGGTCGAGAACATTGAGAAACTTGGTTTTAAAATCATGAAACTTGGCATGGTGTCATGTCATGGTAGTACCATGCCGTGGTAAAAAAATTGGCCGAATAGGAACAAATTTTGGTATAAGCTTCTTGCAAATCGGAGCTTCTCTCAAGAAGGCTCGTGGTTCTGGGAGGGAACGTGTCACCTTTGTGTGCATAATTCAAATTTGAAATACAAGCACATGTTCCAGTGCACCAAAGTTGGTTGAAAAATCACATGTGTGTCCTCGGGTAAATTTCTAGGTTCCATGCAAGAAATGGGAATGAAATTCAAAATTCTGGGCGTCGTGGCTGGGTTGGAAACATTGAGAAACTTAGTTTTTTAATTCCTGTAAATCCAAAACACGCATGAAAATAATGAAACTTGGCTTGGTGCCATGACATGGCACCAACATGCTGTGGTAAATTTGCAGTCCGATTTGCGAAGGCGCACACATTAACAATCAACAAAGTCATTTTGGAACAAGTGTTGTCACGTTACAATCGGAAACACAAGTATTATTGAAACCGTGGGCGTTCTACTTACTAGTACCATTTACGTGCCGCCACGCGTCCCCATTTTTTATTAGCTAGGAGGCGCCGTGCAGGGTAGCTATTTGAGTACGAGAGGCGTGCGATCAGACCCCTGCGCGTGCTTATCGGGAGGAGAGCCCTTTGACCTCCATCTGCCGTCCACCTCTCTCCCAAGGTCTCCATTAATGGCGCCCGAGCCTCTGTTTAATGGCGTGGCTATGTCTCACTCGACTGAGATTTAAGAGAGAAAAAGAAAATCTGAAAGCACGGATCTTGATGTAAGATCCGACGGACCTATATAGCATCTACTGCGACTTATAGCAAGACTGATGAATATATAAGGACGATTTTTTTTATCAAAGAAGGGCTTGCCCCTTCCGATTTTCATTACTGAAAACCACCACAATTCACAAGAAGTTCAGCACAACTCCAGCCTAACACGAAGGACTAAAAGCTACTCCCTCCGTCCCATAATATAAGACGCTTTTTGACACTAGTATAGTGTCAAAAAACGTCTTACATTATGAGACGGAGGGAGTACCAGATTGAAATCGCAACATCCCAAGAGGCCAACAAAGGCCAAACATCCGCGCTAGAACCCAAAATTTCACAACCGACGACACAATCCACATCCTAAACCGATTATTACATCAAAAGAAACCAGGAAACTGAAGGAAGCCCAGCAACAACTAGAAGAACAGCAACGCCAGGGTCACCACAGCAAGAGTTTTCTTCATTCCAGCCTCGCAACATTAATCTTCCACAGAAAGATAAGGACGATTAATTGTCTTACATAATTAGAAAGATAATTAAAAAAGCCACATGCGGCTACGCCCGAAATACACAAGGGCAAAACAAGAAGGAAGACAAGGATCTGGCTCGCTGATCTCTACTTTCTTGATGCGTTGCTGCAGGCCGCGGGAACTAGTCTCCGTGGCGAGCGGCGATGAGCTCTTTCGTGTCCTCAAGACGCTGCTTGAGAACATCCACAGATTCCTCCACCAACCTTTGGCGCTCGTTGTGGAGCATGTCATTCTCGTCCATAAGTTTCTTGACGATGACGTCGGTCCTCTTCAACAAGGCACTGGTCTCCGCCTGCTGGTCTGCACTTCGGACGATCTTCTCCCTCAACAGGTCGCGCTTGGCCCGGAGCCTCTCATTGCCCTCCCTTAGTTGCCAGATGACGCCGGTAGCCTATTCAAACGAGGCTTTCACGTCGTCCTGCAACCTCGCCAAGCCGGAGATCTGATCCATCTAGCTATGGACGATCGCATGCATGCTCCTGTAATAGTCGTCGCCTGCCCGCGAGAAATTTTCCCAGGCCGCCGTGGCGCGGCGGGACATCTCTGCTACATTCGTGGCGCGGCGGGACATCTCTACTGCTTCCGCGGCGTGGCCAGACCAGTCTTCTGCATCGACGGTGCGGCGGGACCTCCGTGCTGCTTCAGCAGCGCGGCGGGACCTCTGTGCTGCTACTTCCGTGCGGTGGGACATGTTGGCTGCTCTCGTAGCGAGGCGGGACATCTCTCGTGATTCCGCTTCCATGCTCGCCTCTTCCTGCTGGCAATCCCCCGACCCAGAACTCACGCTGGCCATGGCAGACGCAAGGGAAGGATGCTGAATGACTTGTTTGTTTTTGTGGATGAGGAGTTGAGGAGGAATGTGCAGTCATCTTCGCATACTAGTATTTATAACCGAGTACTAATACGCTCCTAAGTGGGAAACCGTTTAGGTTGTGATGGCTGTGAACAGGTTTGGAATTCAATATAGCGTGGTACTAATACACTCCTAAGTGGGAAACCATTTAGGTTGTGATCGGTGTGAACAGGTCTGCAATATAGCATGGAGTAATTTGGAATGTGACGAGACGCAAGCTCAAAATTTATAAATACCCGCGTGGCGAGCTCTAGGCTAGTCCTTTTTTCAGACGCATTAAACCTATCTCTCGGGACTTCTCGCACGCACCATCGTGCCACCCACAAAAACTTGTACTCTGAGTTTAGTAGTATGTTATACAGGAAGAGAAGAGGTGCACGCACGTACTCGTACTCTCACACACGCGTCTGTTTTTTCTCGAAAAGGAGGATGATGACCCCCGGCCTCTGCATCTGGGAGTCACACACGCATCTGTAGCTATGAATTGTAGTGTTCTCAACCATCCGATTGGCTCTATCATGGATGTACCTAAATACTAAAACATGTCTAGATACATCTATATTTTGACAAATGGAAGGCATGTATTGTGGAACGGAGGGAGTGCTTGTCATTAAAATGGATAAAAAGGGACGTATCTAGAACTAAAATACGTCTACATACATATCCTTTTATCCATTTTGATGACAAGTAGTACTTCTTACCCAAAGGAACTTTATATCCAACAGAGACTGTTGGAAATTACTGATCTGATGTCGAAGTAATTGCTGCATCGCCACCAAAACCCACCATTTCTTAAGCTAAAGTAGACCAAGGTAATCCCTATCTTAGCATATTACTAAGATAAACAGAAGGCACTATCAAAACATTTAGGACGTGAGCTTGTCAATCTGAATGTGGAGGGACACAAGCTTAGCCCCGGCCAGCAGCTTGGGCGGAACTATCAAGAAGGTCAGCTCCTACACGTCGACGTCGTCGGGATTCTTGCCGCTTGTCACCTTCATTTCCACCCCGACGGTGTTGGTCGTGCCTTTGGGCTCCCCCGGCAGGTCGTTCGCCCACAGCTTAGCCCGGTAGTGTGGCAGTAGGGACGCCCCCGCTCTGATGCAGACGACCGACACGGCGATAGGCGTGCTGATGTCGAGCACGCCACCGACCAAGAAAAACATGCAGCGGTCCTCCTCCGCGAACAGCAAGAGCCGTGGCTCCAACAGTGGCACTTGTAGCTGGAGCACCTTGTCGTACTGGATCCTGTGCACGGGCATGGGATGCGCGTTGCTGATGTGGTGGTAGAGCGCCGGCGGCGGGCCTTCATAGCCGCAGACGGGCACGGGGCATTTGCAGGGCGCGAGCAGACACACGCTCTGGTGATCGCTGAGCTTGTGGTAAGTGACGTAGAGCCCATAGCCTTCGTGCGGGCACTCCACCCTCAAGGACGAAACGACGGCGTCCACCGCCGTGTTCCGCACGTCGAAGACACCGCCGCGCTCACACTTCTGGCACTGCCGCTGGTTCCCGGGGCACTCGACGCGGCAGTCCGCGTAGGCCAGGTGCCCTGCCTTGCACTGCAGAAATCAATCAAATAGCACATCAATCAAGAAACCTGCACCTTGCTCAATCAGCCGAATGGACGAGGTGTATTCGAACCTCATACACTGGAGGCGTCAAGGGGCGGAGGCACAAGGGGCAGTGGAGCACGGTGAGGTCCATCGAGACCTTAGTGAGCTCCCTTGTCGGTTCATGTTCCGTCTACATGATCTCGCCCTCCTCGTGCACAACCATCTCTCGCTTGGGTCAGGGCATTACAAAGCTTTACCGTCACATATTTTATACTCTGCGCATAACTGTCCTCCCGCATACCAAGGAAGGCAGTAGTTTGAGTTTTCTGGACAAATTTGCCCCTGCGCATGAGTAAGCTGCATAAATATCGATAGTAAATGCGCATGCAATGGTTGGATGGTCCTCCTTCCTTTTCGCTTGAGTTGGCTTCCCCAGGTGGTCAAGCCACATCCGGTGCTGCACGCGTTTGCCTGTAGCCATTTTCTGCTTTGGAAACTGGCGCGATTAATGGGGGCAGAACTAATCGAGCGGGGGCATAGATGGAAACCAACACGGACGCGAAGACTAATCTGAGAAAAACAAGAAAAAGTTATACGCAAAGTAAAAGGAATCGGAGGGAGTACTACTTCAAGGTGCATTAAATCAACACATGCAAGTATCAAAAGGAGAGTCACGGCATGCATGCATGCGTTGTAATTAATGCATCGGTAACCCTAAATTATTGAAATATATCGAGTGCAGTGCTTTGATGTGTCGCGTCAACTCGTACATCAACGAGAAGTTTGATTATCCTCTCCCTTGCGGACTTAACTGCACCTGCCTTTGGCTGTATGACAGGTTGGCCACACACCTGTCGGGCCCACCTGTCATACACGCAAAGACAGGAGCGTCCCTCCCTCGCCCATGAGCGTGGTGGCTGGCAAGACTAGGAGAAGCTTTCGCTACATGCTCTCCCTCCCGCACGCGGTGGACATGCAGCAGTTCAATCGGTGTCAGATGGTCAGAAGCGTACTGTAGTACTCCTCCAGTGCAGTAGTACACCATCATTGTTCGACTTCCCAAAGAGGCGAAGAGCCAAGCGCAGCCCGGATGCTCGCATGGCAGTTTCATGTGTAGAGTAGTCTAGATAGTGTGTACCGTGCCTGTAAGCTTAAAATCGTTGGGGTCGGCTCCATGCTATGTGGCCGTCTCGAAGTTTTTTTTAAATTAAAATAGTCTTATGGCCCTACCTGTCACCTTGGTGATTGTAGTTTGCACGCTCATCTGGTCAAGACAGGAATATATATATTTTAATTTGTTTTTTTAAGGGGGGACTCCCCGGCCTCTGCATCAGAACGATGCCTACGGCCACATATTTTTTAATTTGTGGTGGGTAAATGTTAGAGGTTGCAGCAAATATATTGTACACTGCGGGTCTTTCAGCCAAGTTTAGAGGCAAGCATGTGGGGCCAGTGCTATGATGTTCCGCGTCAACTCGTAGAACGAGGAGAAGCTTGATTTTACTACACGCCTTCTCCCTCGCCCATGCGCGTTATTGCTCGCAAACGAGGACAGGCTTTTGCTTAGTAGTACTTCTACAACAAGCTATCCGTCCCGCTCGCGGTGGACGGACATGCAGCAGTGGATTCGACACTGTAGAAGCAGTAGTAGTAACATCATTGTTCATCTTCTCGAAGAGGCGAAGAGCCAAGCGCAAACCGAACGTTGCAGTTGCGAACATTGGAGCACACATATAGTCAGGCTCTTGCATGAGACAAAATTGCTATGTGAGCCCACTATTGTATTAGTACGTACAACTACTTGCTAGTATAGCCCTGTAAACCAGAAAGGAGTATTTGCCCTTCTAGAGATTTCAACAAGTGACTAGACTACACCGAGATGGAGTACATATGGAGCAAAATGAGTGAATCTGCCCCGTAAATAAATACGTACTAGTTCTATCGTTTTCCTCTCTGAGGTGCACAATATTGAGTATACTGACTAGTCTCTTTTTGACACGCATTTACGTTGTTTTTTTTGACACAGTACAGACGCAAGCGCTCATATACACGCGCATACACTCACCCCTATGAACGCACACACGCACGACACTAAGTATCATCTTGAAATTTACGAAGTCACCATAGGCACCTCGTCGTCGACGGGTCCATAGGTGCTAGAATACCAAGGAGGAAGAGGGTAGCAGTTCCTGAGACGTTGAACGGTCAATGATGCATCCTCAATTAAATGCAGAGGGAATTAATTGGAGAAGCAGACTAGAGCCAGCACGATGTGAATGCAACAGAGTTTGGACTCTCATATAATAAAGGCGCCCCACCACTCCAATCCTTCTACTCCCAAGTCTCTGCGCAACACTGCTCACTCCAATCCAAGACCAAGTGACCAAAAGCCACAAGCACCTATGGAGGCGATGGACGCGAGCGGCAGTCGGCTGTGCCAAATCATCCAAGGCGCCGGCCTGCGGCCCCGCACCGCGCAGTGTTTCCAGATGGTGCTGGCGACCGCAGGCATCGTAGCCTTCGCCGACGCCGGCTTCGCCTCTCGCATGGACGACATGATGGTCAACTCCATCCGCAAGTTGACCGCCGTCAAGATGTTGGGGAACGTAGTAATTTCAAAAAAATTCCTACGTACACGCAAGATCATGGTGATGACATAGCAACGAGAGGGGAGAGTGTTGTCCACGTACCCTCGTAGACCGTAAGCGGAAGCGTTATGACAACACGGTTGATGTAGTCGTACGTCTTCACGATCCGACCGATCCAAGCACCGAACGTACGGCACCTCCGAGTTCAGCACACGTTCAGCTCGATGATGATCCCCGGGCTCCGATCCAGCAAAGCTTCGGGGATGAGTTCCGTCAGCACGATGGCGTGGTGACGATGATGATGTTGTACCGGCGCAGGGCTTCGCCTAAACTCCGCGACAATATGATCGAGGTGGAATATGGTGGAGGGGGGCACCGCACACGGCTAAGGAACGATCCGTAGATCAACTTGTGTGTCCTGGGGTGCCCCCTGCCCCGTATATAAAGGAGGGAGGGGGGAGGCCAGCCGGCCCTTGTGGGTGCGCCAAGGAGGAGTCCTCCTCCTAGTAGGAGTAGGACTCCCCCTTTCCTACTCCTACTAGGAGGGGGAAGGAAGGGGAAGAGGGGGGAAGGAAAGAGGCCCCCCCCTCCTAGTCCAATTCGGACCAGAGGGAGAGGGGGCGTGCGGCCCACCCTAGCCGCCCCTCTCTCTTTCCACCAAGGCCCATGTGGCCCATTATCTCTCCCCGGGGGGTTCCGGTAACCCTCCGGCACTCCGGTTTTCTCCGACAACGTCCGGAACACTTCCGGTGTCCGAATATAGTCGTCCAATATATCAATCTTTATGTCTCGACCATTTCGAGACTCCTCGTCATGTCCGTGATCACATCCGGGACTCCGAACAAACTTCGGTACATCAAAACTTATAAACTCATAATAAAACTATCATCATAACGTTAAGCGTGCGGACCCTACGGGTTCGAGAACTATGTAGACATGACCTAGAACTATTCTCGGTCAATAACCAATAACGGAACCTGGATGCCCATATTGGTTCCTACATATTCTACGAAGATCTTTATCGGTCAAACCGCATAACAACATACGTTGTTCCCTTTGTCATCGGTATGTTACTTGCCCGAGATTTGATCGTCGGTATCCAATACCTAGTTCAATCTCATTACCGGCAAGTCTCTTTACTCGTTACATAATGCATCATCCCATAACCAACTCATTGATCACATTGCTTGCAAGGCTTATAGTGATGTGCATTACCGAGAGGGCCCAGAGATACCTCTCCGACAATCGGAGTGACAAAACCTAATCTCGAAATACACCAACTCAACATGTACCTTCGGAGACACCTGTAGTACTCCTTTATAATCACCCAGTTACGTTGTGACATTTGGTAGTACCCAAAGTGTTCCTCCGGTAAACGGGAGTTGCATAATCTCATAGTTACAGGAACATGTATAAGTCATGAAGAAAGCAATAGCAATATACTAAACGATCAAGTGCTAGGCTAACGGAATGGGTCATGTCAATCACATCATTCTCCTAGTGATGTGATCCCATTAATCAAATGACAACACATGTCTATGGTTAGGAAACATAACCATCTTTGATTAATGAGCTAGTCAAGTAGAGGCATACTAGTGACTATATGTTTGTCTATGTATTCACACATGTATCATGTTTCCGGTTAATACAATTCTAGCATGAATAATAAACATTTATCATGATATGAGGAAATAAATAATAACTTTATTATTGCCTCTAGGGCATATTTCCTTCAGTCTCCCACTTGCACTAGAGTCAATAATCTAGATTACATAGTAATGATTCTAACACCCATGGAGTCTTGGTGTTGATCATGTTTTGCTCGTGAGAGAGGCTTAGTCAATGGGTCTGCAACATTCAGATCCGTATGTATCTTGCAAATTTCTATGTCTCCCACTTGGACATGGTCCCGGATGGAATTGAAGCGTCTCTTAATGTGCTTGGTCCTCTTGTGAAATCTGGATTCCTTTGCCAAAGCAATTGCACCAGTATTGTCACAGAAGATCTTCATTGGTCCCGATGCACTAGGTATTACACCTAGATCAGTAATGAACTCCTTCATCCAGACTCCTTCATTTGCTGCTTCCGAAGTAGCTATGTACTCAGCTTCACATGTAGATCCCGCCACGACGCTTTGTTTAGAACTGCACCAACTTACAGCTCCACCGTTTAATAAAAACACGTATCCGGTTTGCGATTTAGAATCGTCCGGATCAGTGTCAAAGCTTGCATCGACGTAACCATTTACGACTAGCTCTTTGTCACCTCCATATACGAGAAACATATCCTTAGTCCTTTTCAGGTATTTCAGGATGTTCTTGGCCGCTGTCCAGTGATCCACTCCTGGATTACTTTGGTACCTCCCTGCCAAACTTATTGCTAAGCATACGTCAGGTCTGGTACACAGCATTGCATACATGATAGAGCCTATGGCTGAAACATTGGGAACATCTTTCATTTTCTCTCTATCTTCTGCTGTGGTCGGGCATTGAGTTTGACTCAACTTCACACCTTGAAGCACGGGCAAGAACCCTTTCTTTGCCTGATCCATTTTGAACTTTTTCAAAATTTTATCAAGGTATGTGCTTTGTGAAAGTCCTATTAAGCGTCTCGATCTATCTCTATAGATCTTGATGCCCAATATGTAAGCAGCTTCACCTAGATCTTTCATTGAAAAACTTTTATTCAAGTATCCCTTTATGCTATCCAGAAATTCTATATCATTTCCAATTAATAATATGTCATCTACATATAATATCAGAAATGCTACAGAGCTCCCACTCACTTTCTTGTAAATACAGGCTTCTCCAAAAGTCTGTATAAAACCATATGCTTTGATCACACTATCAAAGCGTTTATTCCAACTCCGAGATGCTTGCACCAGTCCATAAATGGATCGCTAGAGCTTGCATACTTTGTTAGCACCTTTTGGATCAACAAAACCTTCTGGCTGCATCATATACAACTCTTCTTCCAGAAATCCATTCAAGAATGCAGTTTTGACATCCATTTGCCAGATTTCATAATCATGAAATGCAGCAATGGCTAACATGATTCAGACAGACTTAAGCATCGCTACGGGTGAGAAAGTCTCATCATAGTCAACCCCTTGAACTTGTCGAAAACCTTTTGCGACAAGTCGAGCTTTATAGACAGTTACATTACCATCAGCGTCAGTCTTCTTCTTAAAGATCCATTTGTTCTCAATGGCCTGCCAATCATCGGGCAAGTCAACCAAAGTCCATACTTTGTTCTCATACATGGATCCCATCTCAGATTTCATGGCCTCTAGCCATTTTGCGGAATCTGGGCTCATCATCGCTTCCTCATAGTTCGTAGGTTCGTCATGGTCAAGTAACATGATTTCCAGAATAGGATTACTGTACCACTCTGGTGCGAATCTTACTCTGGTAGACCTTCGAAGTTCAGTAGAAACTTGATCTGAAGTTTCATGATCAATATCATTAGCTTCCTCACTAATTGGTGTAGGTGTCATAGGAACCGATTCATGTGATGAACTACTTTCCAATAAGGGAGCAGGTACAGTTACCTCATCAAGTTCTACTTTCCTCCCACTCACTTCTTTCGAGAGAAACTCCTTCTCTAGAAAGGATCCATTCTTAGCAATGAATGTCTTGCCTTCGGATCTGTGATAGAAGGTATACCCAACTGTTTCTTTTGGGTATCCTATGAAGACACATTTCTCCGATTTAGGTTCGAGCTTATCTGGTTGAAGTTTCTTCACATAAGCATCGCAGCCCCAAACTTTAAGAAACGACAACTTTGGTTTCTTGCCAAACCACAGTTCATAAGGCGTCGTCTCAACGGATTTTGATGGTGCCCTATTTAACGTGAATGCGGCCGTCTCTAAATCATAACCCCAGAACGATAGCGGTAAATCAGTAAGAGACATCATAGATCGCACCATATCTAGTAAAGTACGATTACGACGTTCGGACACACCATTTCGTTGTGGTGTTCCGGGTGGCGTGAGCTGCGAAACTATTCCGCATTGTTTCAAATGTAAACCAAACTCGTAACTCAAATATCCTCCTCCACGATCAGATCGTAGGAATTTTATTTTCTTGTTACGATGTTTTTCCACTTCACTCTGAAATTCTTTGAACTTTTCAAATGTTTCAGACTTGTGTTTCATTAAGTAGATATACCCATATCTGCTTAAATCATCTATGAAGGTGAGAAAATAACGATATCCACCATGAGCTTCAACATTCATCGGACCGCATACATCTGTATGTATGATTTCCAACAAATTTGTTGCTCTCTCCATAGTACCGGAGAACGGTGTTTTAGTCATCTTGCCCATGAGGCACGGTTCGCAAGTACCAAGTGATTCATAATCAAGTGATTCCAAAATTCCATCAGTATGGAGTTTCTTCATGCGCTTTACACCGATATGACCTAAACGGCAGTGCCACAAATAAGTTGCACTATCATTATTAACTCTGCATCTTTTGGTTTCAACACTATGAATATGTGTATCACTACTATCGAGATTTAATAAAAATAGACCACTCTTCAAGGGTGCATGACCATAAAAGATATTACTCATATAAATAGAACAACCATTATTCTCTGATTTAAATGAATAACCGTCTCGCATCAAACAAGATCCAGATATAATGTTCATGCTCAACGCTGGCACCAAATAACAATTATTCAGGTCTAAAACTAATCCCGAAGGTAGATGTAGAGGTAGCGTGCCGACCGCGATCACATCGACTTTGGAACCGTTTCCCACGCGCATCGTCACCTCGTCCTTGGCCAATGCTCGCTTATTCCGTAGTCCCTGTTTCGAGTTGCAAATATTAGCAACAGAACCAGTATCAAATACCCAGGTTCTACTACGAGCTCTAGTTAGGTACACATCAATAACATGTATATCACATATACCTTTGTTCACTTTACCATCCTTCTTATCCGCCAAATACTTGGGGCAGTTCCGCTTCCAGTTGACCAGTCTGCTTGCAGTAGAAGCACTCAGTTTCAGGCTTAGGTCCAGACTTGGGTTTCTTCTCTTGAGCAGCAACTTGCTTCCTGTTCTTCTTGAAGTTCCCCTTCTTCTTCCCTTTGCCCTTTTTCTTGAAACTAGTGGTCTTGTTGACCATCAACACTTGATGCTCCTTCTTGATTTCTACCTCCGCAGCTTTTAGCATTGCGAAGAGCTCGGGAATAGTCTTGTTCATCCCTTGCATATTATAGTTCATCACAGAGCTCTTGTAGCTTGGTGGCAGTGATTGGAGAATTCTGTCAATGACGCTATCATCCGGAAGATTAACTCCCAGTTGAATCAAGTGATTATTATACCCAGACATTTTGAGTACATGCTCACTAACAGAACTATTCTCCTCCATCTTACAGCTGTAGAACTTATTGGAGACTTCATATCTCTCAATCCGGGCATTTGCTTGAAATATTAACTTCAACTCCTGGAACATCTCATATGCTTCATGACATTCAAAACGTCGTTGAAGACCCAGTTCTAAGACGTAAAGTATGGCACACTGAACTATAGAGTAGTCATCAGCTTTGCTCTGCCAGACGTTCTTAACTTCGTCAGTTGCATCAGCAGCAGGCCTGGCACCCAGCGGTGCTTCCAGGACGTAATTCTTCTGTGCAGCAATGAGGATAATCCTCAAGTTACGGACCCAGTCCGTGTAATTGCTACCATCATCTTTCAACTTTGCTTTCTCAAGGAACGCATTAAAATTCAACGGAACAACAGCACGAGCCATCTATCTACAACAAACATAGATAAGCAAAATACTATCAGGTACTAAGTTCATGATAAATTTAAGTTCAATTAATCATATTACTTAAGAACTCCCACTTAGACAGACATCTCTCTAGTCATCTAAGTGATCACGTGATCCAAATCAACTAAACCATAACCGATCATCACGTGAGATGGAGTAGTTTTCAATGGTGAACATCACTATGTTGATCATATCTACTATATGATTCACGCTCGACCTTTCGGTCTCCGTGTTACGAGGCCATATCTGCATATGCTAGGCTCGTCAAGTTTAACCTGAGTATTCTGCGTGTGCAAAACTGGCTTGCACCCGTTGTAGATGGACGTAGAGCTTATCACACCCGATCATCACGTGGTGTCTGGGCACGGCGAACTTTGGCAACGGTGCATACTCAGGGAGAACACTTCTTGATAATTTTAGTGAGAGATCATCTTAAAATGCTACCGTCAATCAAAGCAAGATAAGATGCATAAAGGATAAACATCACATGCAATCAATATAAGTGATATGATATGGCCATCATCATCTTGTGCTTGTGATCTCCATCTCCGAAGCACCGTCGTGATCACCATCGTCACTGGCGCGACACCTTGATCTTCATTGTAGCATCGTTGTCGTTTACGCCATCTATTGCTTCTATGACTATCGCTACCGCTTAGTGATAAAGTAAAGCAATTACAGGGCATTTGCATTTCATACAATAAAGCGACAACCATATGGCTCCTGCCAGTTGCCGATAACTTCGGTTACAAAACATGATCATCTCATACAATAAAATATAGCATCACGTCTTGACCATATCACATCACAACATGCCCTGCAAAAACAAGTTAGACGTCCTCTACTTTGTTGTTGCAAGTTTTACGTGGCTGCTACGGGCTTAGCAAGAACCGTTCTTACCTACGCATCAAAACCACAATGATAGTTTGTCAAGTTAGTGTTGTTTTAACCTTCGCAAGGACCGGGCATAGCCACACTCGATTCAGCTAAAGTGAGAGAGACAGACACCCGCCAGTCACCTTTAAGCACGAGTGCTCGTAACGGTGAAACCAGTCTCGCGTAAGCGTACGTGTAATGTCGGTCCGGGCCGCTTCATCTCACAATACCGCTGAACCAAAGTATGACATGCTGGTAAGCAGTATGACTTGTGTCGCCCACAACTCACTTGTGTTCTACTCGTGCATATGACATCTATGCATAAAACCAGGCTCGGATGCCACTGTTGGGGAACGTAGTAATTTCAAAAAATTTCCTATGTACACGCAAGATCATGGTGATGACATAGCAACGAGAGGGGAGAGTGTTGTCCATGTACCCTCGTAGACCGTAAGCGGAAGCGTTATGACAACGCGGTTGATGTAGTCGTACGTCTTCACGATCCGACCGATCCAAGCACCGAATGTACAGCACCTCCGAGTTCAGCACATGTTCAGCTCGATGACGATCCCCGGGCTCCGATCCAGCAAAGCTTCGGGGATGAGTTCCATCAGCACGACGGCGTGGTGACGATGATGATGTTGTACCGGCGCAGGGCTTCGCCTAAACTCCGCGACAATATGACCGAGGTGGAATATGGTGGAGGGGGGCACCACACACGGCTAAGGAACGATCCGTAGATCAACTTGTGTGTCCTGGGGTGCCCCCTGCCCCCGTATATAAAGGAGGGAGGGGGAGGGAGGCTGGCCCTTGTGGGCGCGCCAAGGAGGAGGAGTCCTCCTCTTAGTAGGAGTAGGACTCCCCCTTTCCTACTCCTACTAGGAGGGGGAAGGAAGGGGAAGAGGGGGGAAGGAAAGAGGCCCCCCCTCCTAGTCCAATTCGGACCAGAGGGAGAGGGTGCGCGCGGCCCACCCTGGCCGCCCCTCTCTCTTTCCACCAAGGCCCATGTGGCCCATTATCTCTCCCCGGGGGGTTCCGGTAACCCTCCGGCACTCCGGTTTTCTCCGACAACGTCCGGAACACTTCCGGTGTCCGAATATAGTCGTCCAATATATCAATCTTTATGTCTCGACCATTTCGAGACTCCTCGTCATGTCCGTGATCACATCCGGGACTCCGAACAAACTTTGGTACATCAAAACTTATAAACTCATAATAAAACTGTCATCGTAACGTTAAGCGTGCGGACCCTACGGGTTCGAGAACTATGTAGACATCACCTAGAACTATTCTCGGTCAATAACCAATAGCGGAACCTGGATGCCCATATTGGTTCCTACATATTCTACGAAGATCTTTATCGGTCAAACCGCATAACAACATACGTTGTTCCCTTTGTCATCGGTATGTTACTTGCCCGAGATTTGATCGTCGGTATCCAATACCTAGTTCAATCTTGTTACTGGCAAGTCTCTTTACTCGTTACGTAATGCATCATCCCATAACCAAATCATTGGTCACATTGCTTGCAAGGCTTATAGTGATGTGCATTACCGAGAGGGCCCAGAGATACCTCTCCGACAATCGGAGTGACAAAACCTAATCTCGAAATACGCCAACTCAACATGTACCTTCGGAGACACCTGTAGTACTCCTTTATAATCACCCAGTTACGTTGTGACATTTGGTAGTACCCAAAGTGTTCCTCCGGTAAACGGGAGTTGCATAATCTCATAGTTATAGGAACATGTATAAGTCATGAAGAAAGCAATAGCAATATACTAAACGATCAAGTGCTAGGCTAACGGAATGGGTCATGTCAATCACATCATTCTCCTAATGATGTGATCCCATTAATCAAATGACAACACATGTCTATGGTTAGGAAACATAACCATATTTGATTAATGAGCTAGTCAAGTAGAGGCATACTAGTGACTATATGTTTGTCTATGTATTCACACATGTATCATGTTTCCGGTTAATACAATTCTAGCATGAATAATAAACATTTATCATGATACGAGGAAATAAATAATAACTTTATTATTGCCTCTAGGGCATATTTCCTTCACAAGAAGCGCGCGGACGACCTTGCCGTACTGCTCCAGCCCGCGCGCCCAGGCTCCTCATTGCCTGCCACCCTCATCGGCCTACATGGTGACGAACTCTTTCAAGCCCTGGTGGCCCTGTAGGTGCCGGAGGTCGCGACGAAGAATGTGCACCTCGAGGCCGTGCTCGCCGTGCAGCGCCTCGCCATGCAAGTAACCGTCGACCTGCACATCCATGTCTACGAGGAAATCGTCTACATACACCACTACAAGGCAAGCGAGGACAGAAAGACGTTGACCTTCTTCCAGCGGCTGGAATCTTTGGACGCCATTGTTCAGAAGCACGTCGACCTGGCCACGAAAGCCGCTGCTACTTAGGCGCCGTTCGGTGGGCCGGTGCCCTGAGTCGAGGAGGTGGACGTCGTTGATGGATGCATCTCTTCTTCTTGCCTCCTGTAACCAACACTGCATCGCCTCATGGCCTTAATGTTTTATTAGTATAGTACTCCCTCTGTTCCCAAATATAAGTCTTTCTAAAGATTCCAGCAAGTGACTACTACATACGGAGCAAAATGAGTGAATCTACACTCTAAAGTATGTCTTCATACATCTGTATGCTGTATTCCATTTGAACTAGTATCTAAAAAGGCTTATATTTATGAACGGAGGGAGTATATGGCATTTTTTATTCCAGTCGTAACGTTTTCACTGTGAGGTGGGGCCGCAGTTGAGCAAACCCACCCCACCCACCGGGCGTCGGCCGAGTTTAGAATTAGAAGAGAGAAACGAGGGAGGAGAGCTAGCTGTAGCACGGATGCTGTTGTCAGATGGGACTCGTGTTTATAGAATAGGAGTACTGAACACTCGTGCCTCTTTTTTTAAGGGAAAAATTAGTCGTATGTCTAGTACCACTAGTTGGGTGCGTGCGACCTATAGCTGTCATCACTTTAGGTCTCCTTTTCAAACCGCGGCTACGCTTCACAGTACATATTTTTTCACGCATTTATCCTCCTATATGTACTCCTAGGCTATTTCAACGTGCTCCCATTCGCCGACATGTGGGACATAGAGCATCTGGGTCGTAGTGCATGCACGACTCGGAGCATATGCCGGGGTACTTTACATTTTAGACCTCACGAATTACATGCAAACCCCCCGCAGAAGAATAAATAAATCAATGAATTACTACATGAAACCGGATTATTTTCGTGGAAACCGGAGCACGTTTATAAAAAATGACCGGACCTAAACCACTCTAAGGGCCTCTTTGATTTTTCCCGGATAAAAAAAGGGCCTCTATGATTCACAAGATACTGAAAACACAGGAATGGGGAAAGTATGATGGCAATGAACCGAGACGAGGAGAACTCTAAATCAGTTAGAGGTTAGAGTTAGATTCTAACCCTGAACTAACTCTAAACCAAAGAGGTGTATGGATGGCAGGGTTAGATTGACAATAAATGCTCTATCTCAATCACTTGACTACTTTGGACCCTATTTTTAGTCAGTCTAAAATAAGTCCCTTGGATCCAAGCACCCTCTTGGTGTGGCTGGCTCTTCTGTGGCCTCCTCCCGCTCACAATTGACATAAACGAACCATCTATACAAATCAAGCATGCCAAACATGATAATTTTTACTTTGTCCATACAAATGAGATATCCCACTTAAACATACAAGTCGTCAATCAAGCTTCACAAAATAAAAAACACTTCATGAAACAAAGAATGAGCTAACTCATCACGGAAGTCGTTCACGATAGGGAGGGAGCCCGGAGCCCCTCACGCACCGAGGGAGGAGCTCACCATCGTTGCTCTGGAGGGAGGCTCTGTAGAGTCCAAGCCCCGGGAACCCCTCCGACGCCGGCCCTTGCGAGTTGAGGTCGACACCGGCATGGGTAGCAAGGCCGCTTGCCACCGGCTGGGAACTTAATATTTGGGCCTCTAGAAATAATGCAAGCTTGTAACTAAAATACCTAGAAAGGTGAACTGAATCTTTGGGACTCTAGAAATAATGCAAGCCTGAAACTGAAATACCTAGAAAGGTGAACTGAATCTTTGGGCCTCTAGAAATAATGCAAGCCTAAAACTTAAATACCTAGAAAGGTGAACTGAATCTTTGGGCCTCTAGAAATAATGCAAGCCTGAAACTGAAATACCTAGAAAGGTGAACTGAATCTTTGGGCCTCTAGAAATAATGCAAGCCTGAAACTGAAATACCTAGAAAGGTGAACTAAATCTTTGGGCCTCTAGAAATAATGCAAGCCTGAAACTCAAATACCTAGAAAGGTGAACTGAATCTTTGGGCCTCTAGAAACAATGCAAGCCTGAAATTGAAATACCTAGAAAGGTGAACTGAATCTTTGGGCCTCTACAAATAATGCAAGCCTGAAATTGAAATACCTAGAAAGGTGACATGAATCTTTGGGCCTCTAGAAAGATTTATTACCTCCTCAAGCAGCATCAAACAATTCCATGCGTGCACCGCAAATCTATAGCAAGTTCGATCAGGATCTACTTTTCCAAATCAGAATTAGCGCTAGAGCAAGCAAGATCAATGATATGGTCGTTGAAAGGATCGATATGGTTGACTAGAGGGGGGTGAATAGGCAACTAACAATTTTTAGACTTTTCTTTAACAAATTAAAACTTGCAATGAAATAGGTTGTCTAGATGTGCAACTACGTGGACAACCTATATGATGCAAAGACAATAAGCACACAAGCAAGCAATGGATATAACTCAAGTAAGCTTGCAAAAGTAAAGGGACAAGATAACCAAGAGTGGAGCCGGTGGAGACGAGGATGTGTTATCGAAGTTCCTTCCTTTTAAGAGGAAGTACGTCTCCATTAAAGCAGTGTGGAGGCACAATGCTCCCCAAGAAGCCACTAGGGCCACCATAATCTCCTCACGCCCTCACACAATGCGAGATGCCGTGATTCCACTATTGGAGCCCTTGAAGGCGGCAACCAGACCTTTACAAACAAGATTGGGGCAATCTCCACAACACTTGGAGGCTCCCAATAACACCACGAAGCTTCACCACAATGGAATATGGCTTCGAGGTGACCTCAACCGTCTAGGGTGCTCAACACCCAAGAGTAACAAGATCCGCTAGGGATAAGTGGGGGGAATCAAATTTCTCTTGGTGGAAGTGTAGATCTGGGCCTTCTCAACCAATCCCGAGCAAATCAACAAGTTTGATTGGCTAGGGAGAGAGATCGGGTGAAAATGGAGCTTGGAGCAACAATGGAGCTTTGGGGGAAAGAGGTAGGTCAACTTTGGGGAAGAAGACCCCTTTATATTGTGGGAAGAACAATCCAACCGTTATCCCACTCACCAGCCCCGCACAGAGCGGTACTACCGCTAGGGAAGGGCGGTACTACCGCTCCGGGCGGTACTACCGCTTGACCTAGCGGTACTGCCGTGCTGCCTGGGGCCCTGACCCCAGGGCGGTACTACCGCCAGGGAAGAGCGGTACTACCGCTTCGGGCGGTACTACCGCTTCGACCCAGCGGTACTGCCGCGCTGCCCAGGGCCCTGACACCAGGGCGGTACTACCGCTAGGGAAGGGCGGTACTACCGCTTAGAGCGGTACTACCGCCCCTACTACCTCCCTTAGTGCCGCAAAACCCGACACAAAAAATTCGTTCGAGAATCGAGGCGGAAGTAGCCCAGACGCACAGCGGTACTACGGCCAAAAAACCCAAGCGGTACTACTGCTCTGAGAGCAGTACTAGCGCTCTGAGAGCGGTACTACCGCTCGGAGCAGTACTACCACTCGGAGCGGTACTACCGCTCTGAGAGCGGTACTACTGCTGTGGAGTTTCGGCAGTACTACCGCTATGGACGGGGTACTACCGCTAGGGCAGAGCAGAGCATAGTAAGGGGAAAACGGCAGCTCCAGAGATGCGGAAGGAAAGACGACGGGTGTGATAAGGATGTGTACGTGAGATTCCACCCAAGTCTTACCAAAATGGATCCCCTCTTGATAGTACGGTGACTCCTATGAAACTAGTCCACTAACAACGAAACGAAGGAGCTATACCGTCTTGAATTACAACACCGAGGGGAGGAAATCGTCTTGTGCCAATGGATGAATCTCTGAAAGAACTAAACGCAAACGATTAGTCCGCACAAGCATTGTCATCAATCACCAAAACATATTGGGAATAAATATGCCCTTACAATCTCCCCCTTTTTGGTGGATTGATGACAATACGGGATTTGCACAATATGATAGATATAGGATAAGCGCAAAAGCACAAACGTCCTAAAATGTAGAAGGGCTCCCCCTGGATGTGTGCTACCTAGAAAAGTGCTTTGGACTGCAGGACACAGATGCCAGGATCAATGCTCCCCCTACATTTTAGAGACCAACTACCTAAGCAAGATATGAGAGCAACATAAATATAACAGGATAAGCATGGAACTCATAAGCTAGATAGACATAGATAATGATACGGAAAGATAAGGTAGCATATGTCTCACACCATATGACTCGAGCTTAGATCTTACTGACAGAACCGAAACTTAGGTCTCACTGACACAAACCAAATAAAGCAACAAGGAAAGCACAAACACAAAAGACGGAAGAAGACACAAAACACAAATCCCTAAACTCTCTCCCCCTTTGGCATCGAGACACCAAAAAGGAGAGGGAGTGATGCTATGGCTCCAGGTGAAGGCAAACGATGCACACCCATCAGATCTCAGAGGGATCATCTGCAGTGCCATCGTCAGCCGGGAAGTGCTCAGCATCAGAATCAGTCCAGGGGCAGTGCTGCTGAATCCACTCCTCCTCCTCGGTAAGCTGATCCTCAGAACCACTAATCACAATAGAACCCATCTGATGCATGAACTCCTTGTGGCGACCTCGGGCCTTCTTCTCAGCCACATGAGTCATGTACTGACCGTGAGACTCCATGCAAAACAACTTCTTCACCTTGATCTTGAGCTTCTTGGCCCAAGAGGGCTCCGCCTCAGAAGGCACGTAGTCATCATCTTCATCCTCATCCTCAGCCCCAAACTCCTCCTCAGTCTCCATGGCACCAGCAGATGAAGGAAATCCAGTCCTAGGGGCCTGAGTGCCCCAGTTATCCTTCTTCCTCAGACGCTTGACATCGTGAGAAACCAACTCTCCAATCTCCAGCACCACCTTGGGATAGACACGATCCCAGGCCTTCTCAATGAGCAGCATAATGAACGGACCATAAATCGGGCACTTGCGCTCGGAGATAGCAGAAACCAGCTCAGACCACATAACATGAGAGATATCCAAGGACTCTCCGGTGCTCTGCCCCTTCTCCCGCTGACAGAAGAGAAGCATGTCCACGAGATAAGAGTGAACCTGGTCCAGATTCCCGATGCGAGGGAAAAGAGTCTCTCTGAAGATACGGTGAAGAATGTCCAGATAGGCAGGCAGCTCATAGGTCTCCTTCTTCGTCTCATGGTTGATCCTCAGAGTGCAGTAGGGCCACAGAGCTTGCTTGTGAGTGGCATTGGCGCGACGGTGGGGGCGAAAGCCGACAGAAGACTCAAGTCCAAGATCTTCCACCCCAATCAACTGCATGAAAGCTTTCCACTTGACTGACAGCAACTTGCCATTTGTCATCCAAGTCAGAGTCCTGTCCTCATCGGTCCCAAGGTGAACCGTGGCATAGAATTGGGCCACAATATCAGCATCATAGTCCTTGTTGAATTGCATGATCCCGAGAATGTTCAGCTGAGTGCACATCTGAAGAGCTTCACCAAAGTAGTCAGGATCATTCTCCATATGCTCGGTGTCGATGGAGTGCACGTTGACATAGAGATTCTTCTTGGCTTTGAGAACATCAAAATAGATGGCAAACTGGAACCTGTTCCAGAACGGACGGTTGACCAAAGTGGGATCTTGGTCGACCTCATACGGGTTGCGGCGGCGCCTTGCCCAGAACTCCTTGGGCGGCATTTATAGCACGGTTTTGCTTGGCTTTGGCTTGACCCTAGGCTTCTTCTGCAGTTGGGGAGGAGGTGGAGCACTAGAAGATCCTCCGGCAGGCTCAATGGGCTCAGTGGTGCGGTAGCGCTTGGACGAGGCACGACCGGGGTTGACACGACGAGCCTGATGCTCAGGAACCTCATCACCTGGAACCACACACACAAACACGCAAACAACCAGAAAGAACGAGCGTAAGCCACAAACACGAACAAAAAAGATCACTGAGAGGTAGGAGGATGATGGAACTGGGTAGAAGGCGGTAGTACCGTGACCCTTGAGCGGTAGTACCGCTCCAAGCGGTAGTACCGCTCTGGGAGAGCGGTAGTACCGCTCGAGGCGGGGAAACAGCAGTTTCCTACTACCATGGTCAGATCCGGTACTACCGCCTACCAAATTCAAAAATACTCCAACCAAACACTAATCCAAATAGTCTAGAAGCAATCTCCATCCTACTCAAGCCTAGATCTGGACAAAAATCTAGAGATGCAACTGCTATTGCCCCTAGAATGATAGATTGGAAATCTAGACAAAAGGAAACAGGGAACGGGGGCAATACCGGCATCCATGGCAAGAGGACAAGGTGGGGATCGATTCCACCGAAGGAAACGGAGAGGAGCGCCCCGGAGAGGGAGATCCGCCGGAGCCCTCCCGCGGCGCCGGTTGCTGAAGAGAGAGACGAACAGGGCGAAGCGGGTGAGCGAATGGGTATGGGGGAGAAGAAACTCCCCCTGCCCCCGATATAACCCCCAGCCCGCGCCTCACAGCAGTAGTACCGCTCTGGAGGGCGGTAGTACCGCTGGGAGCGGTAGTACCGCTCTGGAGGGCGGTAGTACCGCTAAGAGCGGTAGTACCACTCGCCACCAGCGGTAGTACCGCTTCAACAACCACGCTACTTCTAGACCAACGGCTAACGCTCAAAAAGAAACGGAAAGCAAAGCCAAAAGAACGAGAGGACCGACGTGGGAACACACACACACACACAACAGACCAGAAACAACTCAAACACAACCAACCACACGAAACAGAGCAAGCTCTGGCCTCTCTTAGGAGAGGGCGGTGGCCGGAGCCACCTAAATTTGAGTCAATTGGTATGGCACCGCGAAGAATTATCCTTGGGCCCATGACCAAAACTCGACTTTGAAGCACAAGTACCATCAAAAATGGCTATTGTGAAAGAGTTGATTGTTTTATGCATAATGGGGGGAGGGAAAGTTCATTGAGGGAACAACACTCCCCCTATGTCCATGCCTACATCTAAGCTAGATACCAAGTTGAGTGGGGTGGGGTGTGCAAGGGTTCAAGTCACATTGCTCGAATCAATGATATTTAGCTCATGCCTTAACTCGCGAAATCTTGCTTCATCCAAGGGCTTCGTGAAAATATCTGCAAGGTTATCATGAGTGTTGACATACTTGAGCTTGATCTCTCCTCGCCTAATGTGATCCCGGATGAAGTGATACCGAATCTCAATGTGCTTCGTCTTGAAGTGTTGCACCGGGTTGAGAGAAATCTTGATGGCACTTTCGTTGTCACACCAAAGAGGCACTTTGTCACAAATGACACCGTATTCCTTTAAAGTTTGCCTCATCCATAAGAGTTGTGCACAACAACTACCGGCCGCCACATATTCTGCTTCGGTGGACGAGAGAGACACACAACTTTGCTTTTTGGAAGACCAACTCACCAAAGAGCACCCAAGAAACTGGCACCCTCCGGAAGTGGACTTCCTATCCACTTTGTCTCCCGCCCAATCGGAATCCGTAAACCCTTCAAGCTTGAAGTTTGCCCCTCTTGGGTACCATAAGCCAAAGTTTGGGGTATGAGCCAAATATCGAAAGATTCGCTTGACCGCCACATAGTGACTTTCCTTCGGTGCAGCTTGAAACCGTGCACACATCCCCACACTCAACATGATATCTGGTCTAGATGCACAAAGGTAAAGCAAGGAGCCAATCATGGAGCGATATACCTTTTGATCCACCGCTTTACCATTGGGATCAATGTCAAGTTGGCACTTGGTGGGCATTGGAGTAGAAGCCGGCTTGACATCACTTAACTTGAATCTCTTGAGCATGTCTTGAGTGTATTTGGCTTGGTTGATGAAGGTACCTTCTCTTCTTTGTTTGATATCAAAACCAAGGAAGAACTTCAACTCTCCCATCGAAGACATCTTGAACTTAGAGGTCATGAGAGCGGCAAATTCTTCATTGAAAGCTTTGTTAGGGGAACCAAAGATAATGTCATCAACATATAGTTGGCATACAAACAACTCCCCTTTGACCTTCTTAGTAAAAAGAGTGGGATCGATTAGCCCCACTTCAAATCCACGATCTTGTAACAACTCGGTAAGGTGGTCATACCACGCACGTGGGGCTTGTTTAAGGCCATAGAGCGCCTTATCGAGTTGATACACATGATCCGGGAAGAAGGGATCCTCGAACCCGGGGGGTTGCTTGACATAGACCAACTCATTAATAGGACCATTAAGAAAAGCACTTTTAACATCCATTTGTTGCAACTTAAAGTTGTGATGGGAAGCATAAGCAATCAACAAACGAATGGATTCAAGACGAGCAACGGGAGCAAAGGTTTCACCGTAGTCGATACCCTCGACTTGGGAGTAGCCTTGTGCTACCAATCTTGCCTTGTTGCGAATGATGTTTCCCATGAGCATCTTGCTTGTTCTTGAAGATCCACTTGGTTCCAATGATGTTATGGTTCCCGGAAGGCCTTGGCACCAATCTCCACACCTTGTTGTACTCAAAGTTGTTGAGTTCTTCATGCATGGCATTGAGCCAATCCGAGTCTTCGAGCGCCTCATAGACCTTATGGGGTTCAACACAAGAGACAAACGCATGATGTTCACAATAGTTTGCTAACTGTCTACGAGTGCTTACCCCCTTTCTTAGGCTTCCAACCACATTCTCCATGAGATGACCTTTGGTGGTGAGTTTGGAAGCAATCTTCGCGGCACGACGCTCCAATTCCTCCTCGGATGTCGAAGGAGGAGGGTTCACTTGATCATCTTGAGCGTCGTCATGAGCTTGTTCTTGATCTTGAGCTTGCTCATGATCTTGAACTTGCTCGAGGGGAAGAACTTGACCTTGGGCATCATGTGGAGGTTCATCACTATCTTGTGATTGATCTTGCCCTTGGTCTTGTTCCTTAGGTTGAGGGCCTTCACTTTGTTCTTCGGAAGCGTGTGGGTCTTGAGTAGGTGAAGGCTCCACCGAGGTGGAGCATTGTCCTTCTCCTTCGGCCACAAGGGGTTCCTCAATGGGTAGGATATGACCAATACCCATTCTTCTTATGGCTTGGGGCGGAATTTCATCACCTACATCACAAGTACCACTTTGCTCCACTTGGGAGCCGTTATTTTCATCAAACTCTATGTTACACGTCTCCTCAATGAGCCCGTTGGACTTGTTGAGAACACGGTAAGCATGAGAGTTTGTAGCATAACCAACAAATATGCCCTCATGAGCTCTAGCCTCGAATTTAGACAAACGAACACCTTTCTTGAGAATGAAACACTTACACCCGAACACCCGGAAGTACTTGAGATTGGGCTTGTTCCCGGTGAGTATCTCATACGGAGTTTTGTTCAAGCCTTTGCGGAGATAGAGCCGATTGGATGCATGACAAGCTGTGTTGATGGCCTCGGCCCAAAAGTTGTATGGAGACTTGAACTCCGCCATCATGGTTCTTGCCGCATCCATCAACGTCCGGTTCTTCCTCTCCGCAACACCATTTTGTTGAGGGGTATATGGTGCAGAATATTGATGCTTAATCCCTTCATCACTAAGAAACTCATCCAAGGTGTAGTTCTTGAACTCGGTGCCGTTGTCACTTCTTATTGTCAAGATCTTTGCATTGTGTTGACGTTGAGCTTCATTTGCAAAGTCGATGACGGTTTGTTGAGTCTCACTCTTCCTCTTGAAGAAGTATACCCAAGTGTATCTTGAATAATCATCCACTATCACCAAGCAATACTTTCTACCCCCAAGACTATCAAAGGATGGGGGCCCAAAGAGGTCCATGTGGAGGAGCTCCAAGGGTCTCTTCGAGTAGATGATAGTCGTGGGAGGGTGAGCCGTCTCATGAAGCTTTCCTTCGATACAAGCACTGCAAACACGATCTTTGGCAAAACTAACATTCGTTAGTCCATGAACATGGTCCCCCTTGAGAAGACTTTGCAAAGATCTCATATTGACGTGGGCTAAACGGCGATGCCAAAGCCATCCCACATCAACTTTAGCCATTAGGCATGTCGCGGTCTTAGTGGGTTGCTCCGAGAAGTTAACCACATAGAGACCGTTCTCGACATGCCCAACAAAGGCTACTTTAAGAGTCTTGCTCCACAAGAGGGCCACGGTATCAATATCAAAGAAGGTGGCAAAACCCATGAGTGCGAGTTGACGAACGGAAAGTAAATTGAACGCAAGGGACTCAACAAGCATGACTTTCTCGATCGTTAGATCATGAGAAATGACAACCTTGCCAAGACCCAATACCTTAGAATGTGAGGCATCACCCCATTCGACATTGGTGGGCATAGATGGGATCTTGTGCACGTCCACCACCAAGTCCTTGCTCCCGGTCATATGATTTGTTGCTCCACTATCGAGCAACCATGATCCCCCACCGGAAGCAAACACCTACAAGAGATCAATGCTTGGTTTTAGGTACCCATTGAGTAATGGGTCCTTTGATGTTAGTAACAAGGGTCTTAGGAACCCAAATAGACCATTCAATGTACTCATAAGGAGAACCAACAAATTTAGCATAAACATGCCCATCACTAGCACGGCACAACACATAAGACGGGTTAAAGTCGCCGGCTTTGTTGGGAGAGATGGCTTTGCGCTCTTTGGCATCACCACTCTTCCCATTGTTCTTCTTCTCCTTAGGAGCACCTTCTCCCTCCCTCACAAAGGTTTGCGTGAGCGAAGGAGGTCGATCGGTCTTGCTCTTCTTCTCCTTGTTCTTCTTCTTGTTCTTGGATTTGGGTGAGAACCCAACTCCCTCCTTGCCCACAACTTCCTTTTGATTGCTCAAAAGGTCATTTAGGTTCTTCTCGCCTTGTATGCATGACACAAGACCTTTCTCGAGTTGTTCCTTCAACTTGGCATTCTCCTCCACAAGATGCACATGCTCACAACAAGGGTTAGTAGCATTTGCATTATCAATTAAGACCATGTGAGGAAATGTGGCCTTTTCCTTGGTTAGCTTAACTTGGAGTTGAGCATGAGACTCCTTGAGGGTAGCATGAGCACCTTTCAAGACCTTGTGGGCCTTGTCAAGTACATCAAACTCCTCCGTGAGTCTAACATGATCAACCCCAAGCTTAGCCTTCTCGGAAGCTAGAACACGAGACACAACAAGAGCATGATCAAGATCTTTCTTTAGTTTAGCATGACCATCGTTGTGTGACTCCTCAAGAGCCAAACGATGCTCACGCTCTTCCTCAAGAGCATTAGAGAGATCCGATATCTCATCGGCATAGTCACGACTATGACTTTCCATCTTAGAGATGGTTTCTTCGTGAGCCTCGATCATGTCATTGGCTTCACCAAGTTGTTCCAAGAGAGCAACAAAGTGCTTCTTGGATTTGCCCTTGAGCTTACTCATGAAGGACTCAAATTCATTGATCTCCTCATTAGACCCCTTACCATTATCAAAATCATCCGTTGAAGGAGGGTTAGGAATAATGGTGGTTTTGATGTTGGAGGTTACCTTGTTGGTGGCCTTAGCCATGAGGCACTTGGCGGTGATGTTCTCGTTAGGTGCATCGAAGAGAGACACCCGGGGAGTTGTGACAATGGCAACGGATGCCATGGCCATTGTTTCACCATCTTCATCATCATCGTCATCCTCACGGTATTCTTCTTGAACCACCAACCCGCGAGACGGAGTCTTCTTGGTGAAGTTGTTCTTGTTTGGGAAGGACTTGGCTTTGTCTTTTCGGATGAACTTGCCACCATTGTCTTCCCGCTTCTCGTAGGGACAATCCGCAACGAAATGGCTAACATTGCCACAGTTGAAACAGGTTCTAACTCGTTGCTTCCCTTTGAGGCCACTTGAGTTGTTCTTGTTGAAGTTGGGTCTTGTATTCTTCTTACTCCAAAACTGTCTTGAGGCAAGAGCCATGTGCTCATGATAATCATACTTCGTGTCCTCGGGGTTGCTCTCCTCATCTTCCTCTTCTTCTTCTTCTTCCACACTAGCCTTGGCCTTCAAGGCAAGATTGGGCTTCTTTGCCCTTTGGGAACGGAGCACCGCATTGTCGGCGGTCTTGTCCAAGATGCTCATTGCAACAAACTCATCCAACACTTCACTAGAGGTCATGGAGTGGAAGTCCGGTCTTTGGCGAATGACGGAGGACATGGCCTTGTTGTAGGGCATCATGGCCTTGAGGAACTTGCGCTTGATCCAGTTGTCATCCGTGTCCTTGCTTCCATGATCTCGGAGTGCGACCGCGAGTTTGGTCACTCTTCGAAAGAGCTCACGAGGTTCTTCATCCTCCTTCATTGCAAACTCATCGGCTTCATCTTGCACCACTTCATAGTTGGAGCGTTGAATGCTAGCACTTCCTCGATAGAGACGCTCGACACATTTCCATGCTTCTTTAGCCATGGCATGAGGTCGAAGATGAGGGAGATCTTCGGGAAGGATTGCATCTTGGATGATGAAGAGAGCACTTTCATTGAATTGATTGTCCACTTCTTCTCGAGGGGTGAAGTTGCTTGGATCATGAGGATAGAAACCTTCTTCAATAATTCTCCAAAGGTTAGTGTTCACATGTTTTAAGTGACGCTTGAAGCGATAGAGCCAAGCATCAAAATCTTCATTTTTCACATATTTAGGAGGAGGACCGGCATGATTCAAATGAGTAGAGGGGATCGGTCCTCTATACACCGGGGGTTCCACATGGGCAAAGATGCCGGTGCCATTTCTACCACTAGTAGATGGACTCTTTTCATTGTTAGCTTCCCCCTTATCGGAGTTAGCATCCGTCACCTTGTTAGTGGGATCACCCACTTTCATTGGTGAGGTAGATAGTTTAAGTCCCTCTAGAAATTCAGTAAACATGCTTTTAACCTCGGCCGTCATGGAGGTTTTCAATGTGTCTAAAGCCACATTGAATTCCTCACGTGAGACCGAGGTTCCCCCTTCGGCCGAAGACGAGATGGGATTCACACCGGAGTGTTCCTCCGCACCGTCGTTGACGTCAACCATACTCTTCGGACGGCAAAGTCCTTAATAAAGAGACGAGGCTCTGATACCAATTGAAAGGATCGATATGGTTGACTAGAGGGGGGGTGAATAGGCAACTAACAATTTTTAGACTTTTCTTTAACAAATTAAAACTTGCAATGAAATAGGTTGTCTAGATGTGCAACTACGTGGACAACCTATATGATGCAAAGACAATAAGCACACAAGCAAGCAATGGATATAACTCAAGTAAGCTTGCAAAAGTAAAGGGACAAGATAACCAAGAGTGGAGCCGGTGGAGACGAGGATGTGTTACCGAAGTTCCTTCCTTTTAAGGGGAAGTACGTCTCCGTTAGAGCGGTGTGGAGGCACAATGCTCCCCAAGAAGCCACTAGGGCCACCGTAATCTCCTCACGCCCTCACACAATGCGAGATGCCGTGATTCCACTATTGGAGCCCTTGAAGGCGGCAACCGGACCTTTACAAATAAGATTTGGGAAATCTCCACAACACTTGGAGGCTCCCAACAACACCACGAAGCTTCACCACAATGGAGTATGGCTTCGAGGTGACCTCAACCGTCTAGGGTGCTCAACACCCAAGAGTAACAAGATCCGCTAGGGATAAGTGGGGGGAATCAAATTTCTCTTGGTGGAAGTGTAGATCTGGGCCTTCTCAACCAATCCCGAGCAAATCAACAAGTTTGATTGGCTAGGGAGAGAGATCGGGCGAAAATGGAGCTTGGACCAACAATGGAGCTTTGGGGGAAAGAGGTAGGTCAACTTTGGGGAAGAAGACCCCTTTATATAGTGGGAAGAACAATCCAACTGTTATCCCACTCACCAGCCCCGCACAGAGCGGTACTACCACTAGGGAAGGGCGGTACTACCGCTCCGAGCGGTACTACCGCTCGACCTAGCGGTACTGCCGCGCTGCCTGGGGCCCTGACCCCAGGGCGGTACTACCGCCAGGGAAGAGCGGTACTACCGCTCCGGGCGATACTACCGCTTCGACCCAGCGGTACTGCCGCGCTGCCCAGGGCCCTGACACCAGGGCGATACTACCGCTAGGGAAGGGCGGTACTACCGCTTAGAGCGGTACTACCACCCCTACTACCGCCCTTAGTGCCGCAAAACCCGACATGAAAAATTCATTCGAGAATCGAGGTGGAAGTAGCCCAGACGCACAGCGGTACTACGGCCGAAAAACCCAAGCGGTACTACCGCTCTGAGAGCGGTACTACCGCTGTGGAGTTTCGGCGGTACTACCGTTGCGGACGCGGTACTACCGCTAGGGCAAAGAAGAGCATAGTAAGGGGAAAACGGCAGCTCCAGAGATGCGGAAGGAAAGACGACGGGTGTGATAAGGATGTGTACGTGAGATTCCACCCAAGTCTTACCAAAATGGATCCCCTCTTGATAGTACGGTGACTCCTACGAAACTAGTCCACCAACAACGAAACGAAGGAGCTACACCGTCTTGAATTACAACACGAGGGGAGGAAATCGTCTCGTGCCAATGGATGAATCTCTGAAAGAACTAAACGCACACGATTAGTCCGCACAAGCATTGTCATCAATCACCAAAATATATTGGGAATAAATATGCCCTTATAGTCGTGAGACAGAGAAGGAACGAACAAACTCACCCCTCTCGCGACCTCCCTGGTAGATGCGCCACCGCCGCGCACGACTGAGGGAGAAAAATGACTGGTGAAGGGGGAGCGAGGCGACCTTCGAAGGTCGGAGGGAGAGGGCGGCCGGAGTAGGGCGGCGGAGGCCGGAAGGAGAGGGCGGCCGGAGGAGAGAGAGGGCAAGCGGCGCTTGGGCGGGCGGCCCTATGGGGAACAGAGAGGAGTCGTGCGAGAGGGGGGGAGCGATCTGGTGCGGGCAGGTGAGATTTTTTTAGGGGAGCAATCTGGTACGGGCAGGTGACCTTTTTTTAGTTCTCTTTTAGTGGGCCCGAGGATAACTAACCCAATTAGAACCTCTCCACCGGGCTAGTTTTTTTAGCTGGGTTAGAGCAAACTAGCTCAAACTAACCCCTCTTGTTTTGATAATTTGAGGCTATTCAACCCAAACTAGCTCTAACTCAGGGATCCAAACAAAGAGGAGTGTTACTGTACATGCTACAGTGTGGACCGTAGCACATTGTTTTTTATGGCCATATCACCACATTGTTTTCTACTGCTGGTTCACTGGGCTACCGTGGTTCGCACAGCTGGTTCACTGGGCTGCCGTGGTTCGCACTCCTCTGACCTGAGTAGTACTCCCTCCGTTCCTAAATATAAGTCTTCGTAGATATTTCACTATGGACCACATATGGATGTATATAGATGCATTTTATATGTAGATTCACTCATTTTTCTCCGTATGTGGTCCATAGTGAAATCTCTGCAAAGACTTATATTTAGGAACGGATGGAGTAGTATAGTACTAGTATATACTGCATCATTCTTTGCTCCTTCTTACTACTCCGACATGTGGGAGAGCCAGCATCCGGGTCGATGTGTCATGCACCAGATTAGAGCGCAGAACGGAAGGGGGGCATCACCCCGGCCCGGTCGGAGCACCAGTAATTCATGACTATAGTGAGTGGTCATATCACAAGTCTTTCCAGCAGTAACGCGCCATCAAATTGCATAGCCCCACTCGCTCACCCTCCTCGCCTCTCTGTCAAACCGCTTACCCGAAAACTGCCGCGCGTACTGTCCGGGAAAAGCCCCGCCCTCAACTTTTAACTACACGAAAATAGTTCGAGCTTGTTCGTTCTATATAAATACAGTACTTACAGTATGTTTATTCACCCGTGGGGTTGTTCAATGAATGGAGGGGCGGGGAGCACAAGTGAACAATACTGTAGTAGTAAGTAGGAGTCGTAGAGTAGTCACCTTAAATAGAGAGTTTCTTTTCTTTAATGCCACGTACACAAATTGAAAAGCTTGTTGTGGAGAGAAAAAAGATAATCACTCCACTATATATGGACGCAGGGGCCTGAGCGCTTGCTTTACTAGGGTTGCTCTCTTCATTCTCTCATCCTCTCCATATATAAACAAGACAACGGTAGCGACATTTTCTCTCTGCTCACCGCTGGTCACAGATCCAGTCGGATCCCTTTGGCCAGTGTGTAGAGGACTAAAAGGTGCATCATTCACGCGGTCATCGCCGCCGAGGGAGGAAACCCACAGCTGCCGGAGGGGCCCGATCCTCTGCCCATGCCGTTCTCTCCGACACAGTGTCAGCTTGGGAGGTCCTCCGATCCTTCTTCCTCCCTGCCGTATTGTCCGCAGGTCCGACCTGCCGCCGCCGACATCTCGGCGACCCTCAGGTATAAGTTCTTCGAAAGCGGCCTTGCTCTACTGCCCCAGCTCCCCACGTGTCTGCATGTGCATCTTTTTCTACACCCATCAGCTCTTCCAAAGCCACCTAAATTTTTAGTATTATTAGAGGTAAAGCTACTTCATGCATTCGAATCTAGGGCTTTGTTCAAACAACAAAGAAAGGGGGGAAAGCTGTAGCATGAATCTAGGACTTGATTCAAAGAGGAAATAATATGGTGAAAGTAGTAGAGACCGGATACCCAACCGGTCTCTTGGTTGAAAAGGGAAATAATGGGAAAACGCAGTACAAACTGGATAAGGAACAGATCTATTATTGGTTGAAAAAAAGGATAGAAAGTGGCGGCTGGTGGACAAGTCAACAGAGTATGTCCAGGATTAGATTTGCTGCCATCACATAGTAAAAGGTCTCCAGGATTAGATTTGCTGCCCTCATATAGTAAAAGGTCTCAGGATTAGATTTGCTGCCCTCACATAGTAAAAGGTCTCAGGATTAGATTTCCTGCCCTCACATAGTAAAAGGTCTGAGGATTAGATTTGCTGCCCTCACATAGTAAAAGGTCTCCAGGATTAGATTTGCTGCCCTCACATAGTAAAAGGTCTCCAGGATTTGGTTTGCTGCCCTCACATAGCGTGAACAAGCTCGGCATCACCACTTTATGCCTCCTTGTAGGTACATTGTGCTAATGCGTCCACTGTCGTATGTCCTTATACCAACCTTTTGCTATTGTTAATGTAAGGGTGCATGTAAAATGAAGCGATCACATTGTTACCTTAGGGACATGTCTAACCAGTATTGTTAATCTAATGCCTCCAGTGATAAGATGCAATTAAACTGTGTTACAAATGGCACTCCTGCTGTTTTCCCCAGTATGATAAGTAAGTTGCTCCTTTACACTGCTGAGTGTCCTGGTGTCCCCATGGTCCCATGCCCTTAAACCAACTCTTTAGCTGCTGCTGATTTACTGTGTCTGGTAAACAAGCAATGCCACCATTAAAGTAATCCCATATCTGAGGAATCTCATTGTCGATTGTAATGCTTCTGGTAACATGAAGCATTGCTGACGTTTTACAGTTTCTACTGTCCTTGTGTGATTGCCATGAACATAATTAAGATGCTTCTTTTCATTTTGTATATGTTTCGTATATTCTTATTGACCAGCAACTGTTTACTTTCTCTCATTTTGTGCAGATAGGGATATCCATTTCATCTTGTTGCTATTGTGACCTTTTGGTGAACTTCACAAAACACTTTTTTTTGAATGAGTGTCTCGTGCAGTTCAACTAAAATGTCACGTGGGCAACATCTCTCAATTTTGGTGGAACTGCACAAAATGGTGATTGGAGTTTCCAAAATCTCTGTCAAGTTCTGCGGGTAATCTCGTGCAACATTTTATTAGCCTTTGCAAGATGGAGTCGTCACTGTCACCATAATGGCACTTTATTTTAGTGGAACTGCACAAAAGGATAAGAAAATTATAGTTGCACCTTACATGAGCCGGACAGCAAACCTTAATGTTCCTCAATTTTAGTGCAACTACTAAAAAAGAACCTGCCAGCTCACAAGAGCAAGTACTTCTTGCTAGCTGAATGATGCAATCTTTGCTTCATTTCAGGTGAACCGCAGAAAAAGGCGCATGAATTGAATCATGGAACTCCAGGCAGACCTCATCCTAGTGGACCTGGAGGTTGAGTTCAAGGAGGCCGCTATTAAAGTGAAATCATGCTTTCCTGTCTCCTTATTTGTGCTGTGCAAACATGCTGTGCAAACGGGAATACCCAACTACAGATGTTGTGACGGTCAAGAGCATTCGCCAAGTTCTTCGATTGTATGGCATGGCTAGCCAAGATGGATTTAATCCCGATATTCACTTTATCAAAAGGCTCTAATGGGTTGGTTCTGAATCTTCCAAGCTGGGAATCAATGAGATGTGTAGGCATCTTTGTTGTACTTCTTATTTGAATCTTATTTGTTGGTTCTGAATCTTGCAAGGTGGGAATCAATGAGATGTGTAGGCATCTTTTTTGTACTTCTTATTTGAATCTTATTTGTTGGTTCTGAATCTTGCAAGCTGGGAATCAATGAGATGTGTAGGCATCTTTGTTGTACTTATTATTTGGATCTTATTTGTTCGTTCTGAATCTTGCAAGCTGGGAATCAATGAGATGTGTAGGCATCTTTGTTGTACTTATTATTTGGATCTTATTTGTTGGTTCTGAATCTTGCAAGCTGGGAAACACGGCATGATGATGCAGAGGACAACAACCATAATAAACAGTTCAAACTTGCTATATTATCTTTGTGAAAGTGCGACAAATGTGCTAATCGTGTGCGTCCCGAGAATAATAATTCTAATTGTTGTGCATGTTGATCCCGTGGCACTGATAGAATGAGCCAATGCATTTCTTGTTTTAAGTATAAATTTCTATTAAAGCTAATTAAATTTAAGGAAAGTGACCACTAACTCCTATTATTACAGTACCAATACAGACCAGCTCGTGAACCGACGTGTGGCCGGAGTAGGTTTCTTAATGGAGGCGTTTGAATGTGCCGAGGGTGCATCTTCTGTCGGGCATGCAGTGGACGAGGGAGGGGTAGTAACTGTTGTCGCCTGTACACACTCAGCTTAGACTAGCCACAATGGGTAGTAACATACACTAGTAACTAATGTCTACTACACAACCTTCTTCTTGTAGACGTTGTTGGGCCTGCAAGTGCACAGGTTTGTAGGACAGTAGCAAATTTCCCTCAAGTGGATGACCTAAGGTTTATCAATCCGTAGGAGGCGTAGGATGAAGATGATCTCTCTCAAACAACCCTGCAACCAAATAACAGAGAGTCTCTTGTGTCCCCAACACACCCAATACAATGGTAAATAAGAGATGGTGATACAAGTGCAAAATAGATAGTAGATATAGGTTTTTGTTGTAATCTGAAATAATAAAAACAGCAAGGTAACAAGTGGTAAAGTGAGCGTAAATGGTATTGCAATGATAGGAAACAAGGCCTAGGGTTCATACTTTCACTAGTGCAAGTTATCTCAACAATAATAACATAGATAGATCATATAACAAGCCCTCAACATGCAACAAAGAGTCACTCCAAAGCCACTAATAGCGGAGAACAAACGTAGAGATTATGGTAGGGTACGAAACCACCTCAAAGTTATTCTTTTGGATCAATCTATAAAAGAGTTCGTACTAGAATAACACCTTAAGACACAAATCAACCAAAACCCTAATGTCACCTAGATACTCCATTGTCACCTCAAGTATCCGTGGGCATGATTATACGATATGCATCACACAATCTCAGATTCATCCAACCAACATAAAAGTACTTCAAAGAGTGCCCCAAAGTTTCTACCGGAGAGTCAAGAACGTGTGCCAACCCCTATGCATAGGTTCCCAATGTCACGAAACCCGCAAGTTGATCACCAAAACATACATCAAGTGGCACATGATATCCCATTGTCACCACAGATAATCACGGCACGACATACATCAAGTGTTCTCATAAGGACTCAATGCGATAAGATAACTTCAAAGGGGAAACTCAATTCATCACAAGAGAGTAGAGGGGGAGAAACATCATAAGATCCAACTACAATAGCAAAGCTCGGGATACATCAAGATCGTGCCATAGTGGGAACACGAGAGAGAACGCGAGAGAGAGAGATCAAACACATAGCTACTGGTACATACCCTCAGCCCCGAGGGTGAACTACTCCCTCCTCATCATGGATAGCGCCGGGATGATGAATATGGCCACCGATGATGGGATCCCCCTCCGGCAGAGTGCCGGAACAGGGTCCCGATTGGTTTTTGGTGCCTAGAGAGGCTTGCGGCAGCGAAACTCCCGATCTATCTTCTGTTCTGGAACTTTTAGGGTACGTAGGTATATATGGGTGCAAGGGGTACGTCGGTGGACCTCCGGGGTGCTCACGAGGCAGGGGGTGAGGCCAGGGGGCGCGCCCCCCACCCTCGTGGGCAGCCCGGGACTCCCCTGACGTGCACTCCAAGTCCATCAGGTTGATTTCCTTCCAAAAATAACTTCTCCAGTTGATTTCGTTCCGCTTTGACTCCGTCTCATATTCCTTTTCCTCGATACACTGAAATAGGCATAAAACAGCAAATCTGGGTTGGGCCTCCGGTTAATAGGTTAGTCCCAAAAATAATATAAAAGTGGATAATAAAGCCCAATATTGCCTAAAACAGTAGATAAAGTAGCATGGAGCAATCAAAAATTATAGATACGTTGGAGACGTATCAAGCATCCCCAAGCTTAATTCCCGCTCGTCATCGAGTAGGTAAATGATAAAAAAGAATTTTTGATGCGGAGTGATACCTTGGCATAATTTCAATGTAAATCTTCTTAATTGTGGCATGAATATTCAGATCCGAAATATTCAAGACAAAAGTTCATATTGACATAAAAGTAATAATACTTCAAGCATACTAATCAAAGCAATCATGTCTTCTCAAAATAACATGGCAAAAGATAGTTCATCCCTACAAAATCATATAGTTAGGCTATGCTTCATTTTTGTCACACAAAGATGTTCCCAACTTCTATACCCCCGATGACAAGCCAAGCAATTGTTTCATACTTAAATAATCTCAAACTTTTGCAACCTACACATAATACATGAGCGTGAGCCATGGATATAGCACTATGGGTGGAATAGAATATGATGATGGGGATTGTGTGGAGAAGACAAAAAAGGAGAAAGTCTAACATTGACGAGGCTAATCAACGGGCTATGGAGATTCCCATCAATTGATGTCAACATGAGGAGTAGGTATTGCCATGCAACGGATGCACTAGAGCTATGAATGCTCAACAAAAGAAAACTAGTGGGTGTGCATCCAACTTGCTTGCTCACGAAGACCTAGGGCATTTGAGGAAGCCCATCGTAGGAATATACAAGCCAAGTTCTATAATGAAAAATTCCCACTAGTATAAAAAGACAACTTATGAGACTCACTACATGAAGAGCATGGTGCTTCTTTGAAGCACAATATATGAGACTCATTACATGAAGAACAAGGTGCTACCTTGAAGCACAAGTGTGGAAAAAGAGATAGTAGCATTGCCTTTTTATTTTTTTTATTTTTTGGGCCTTCTTTTGTTTTTCTTTTGGCCTTTCTCTTTTTTTTGATAGGGCAATGCTCTAATAATGATGATCATCACACTTCTTTTGATTACAACATAAGGATTACAACTCGAAGCTTAGAACAAGATATGACTCTATATGAATGCCTCCGGCGGTGTACCGGGATGGTGCAATGAATCAAGAGTGACATGTATGAAAATAATGCATGGTGGCTTTGCCACAAATACGATGTCAACTACATGATCATGCAATGGCAATATGACAAAAGTAATGTATGTCATGAATATGATGATGGTGGAAGTTGCATGGCAATATATCTCAGAATGGCTATGGAAATGCCATAATAGGTAGGTATGGTGGCTGTTTTGAGGAAGATATAAGGAGGTTTATGTGTGATAGAGCGTATCGTATCACGGGGTTTGGATGCACCGGCGAAGTTTGCACCAACTCTCAAGGTGAGAAAGGGAAATGCACGATACCGAAGAGGCTAGCAAAGGCGGAAAGATGAGAGTGCGTATAATCCATGGACTCAACATTAGTCAAAAGAACTCATATACTTATTGCAAAAATTTAGAAGTCATCAAAAATCAAGTACTACGCGCATGGTCCTAGGGGGATAGATTGGTAGGAAAAGACCATCGCTCGTCCCCGACCGCCACGCGTAAGGATGCACAAGCCAGGTACACATCATGTTTCAAATTTGTTATACAACTTTAACCATACGTGCATGCTACGGGACTTGCAAACTTCAACACAAGCATTTCTCAAATTCACAATCACCCAACTAGCACGACTTTCATATTATCACCTCCATATCTCAAAACAATTATCAAGCATCAAACTTATCTTAGTATTCAATTCACTCAAAAGAAAGTTTCACATATCTTGAACACTAAGTATATTAATATTAAGAAAATTACCATGCTATTAACGACTCTCAAAATAATCTAAGTGAAGCATGAGAGTTCATATATTTCTTCAAAATAAAACCACCATTGTGCTCTAAAAGATATAAGTGAGGCACTAGAGCAAAAGACAAACTACTCCGAAAGATATAAGTGAAGATCAATGAGTAGTCAAATAATTATGCAACTATGCAAAGACTCTCTCTCATTAAAGGAATTTCAGATCTTGATACTTTATCCAAACAGCAAGCAAAGCTAAAGAAAACTACAATGCAAGGATAGCACAACTCATGTGAAGAACCAAAAACTTAGGCGCAACCGATACTAACCGATAGTTGTTGAAGAAGAAAGGTGGGATGCCTACCGGGGCATCCCCAAGCTTAGATGCTTGAGACTTCTTGAAATATTATCTTGGGGTGCCTTGGGCATCCCCAAGCTTGAACTTTTGTGTATCCTTAATTCCTCTCATATCATGGTTTCTCTTTTTATCAAAAGCTTCGTTCACAACAAACTCAACAAGAACTCGTGAGATAGGTTAGTATAAACCAATGCAAAACCTTATCATTTTCTACTGTGACAAATCACTAAAATTATTATTCAACATTGAATACTAAATTCCTCTGTATATTTAATACTCCTATCCTCAAATAGAATCATTAAACAAGCAAACATATGCAAACAATGCAACCGTAACAGCAATCTGTCAAAACAGTATAGTCTGTAAAGAATGCAAGAGTATCAATACTTCCCTGACTCCAAAAATTATGAACTAAAATTCCCACTGTAATAAATTTATCAGAGCTCAACATGCAAAAAGATTCAACGTTATACCATTCTCTGACTTTCCTAGGGAATTTTTGCAACAGCGGTAAACTTTCTGTTTTCAAACAGCAACATGCAAACTAGCAAAATAAGCATGGCAAAGGCTATCCTTGACTTTTTTATTTAAACTAAAGATGCAAAACATTACTCTAACTAACAGCAAGCAAATACTAACAAAAGAAAATGACGCTCCAAGCAAAACACATATCATGTGGCGAATAAAAATATAGCTCCAAGTAAAGTTACCGATGAACGAAGACGAAAGAGGGGATGCCTTCCGGGTCATCCCCAAGCTTAGGCTCTTGGTTGTCCTTGAATATTACCTTGGGGTGCCTTGGGCATCCCCAATCTTAGGCTCTTTCCAATCCTTATTCCATAGTCCATCGAATCTTTACCCAAAACTTGAAAACTTCAACCACACAAAACTCGTAAGCTCCGTTAGTATAAGAAAATAAAACCACCACTTAGGTACTGTAATGAACTCATTCTAAATTCATATTGGTGTAATATCTACTGTATTCTAACTTCTCTATGGTTCATACCACTCAATACTAGCCATAGATGCATCAAAATAAGCAAACAACACATAGAAAACAGAATCTGTCAAAAACAGAACATTCTGTAGTAATCTGTATCAAACGTATACTTATGGAACCCCAAAAATTATGAAATAAATTTCTGGACCTTAGCAATTTGTCTATTAATCATCTGCAAAAAGAATCAACCTAAAATCTCTCTCCAGTAAAAAATGGCAGCTAATCTCGTGAGCGCTAAAGTTTCTGTTTTTCACAGCAAGATCACATAAACTTCACCCAAGTCTTCCCAAAGGTTCTACTTGGCACTTTATTGAAACAAAAGCTATAAAACATGATTACTACAGTAGCATAATCATGTGGACACACAAAAACAGTAAGGATAAATATTGGGTTATCTCCAAACAAGCGCTTTTCTTTAATGCCTTTTTAGCTAGGCGTGATGATGACAATGATGCTCACATAAAAGATAAGAATTGAAACATAACGGGAGCATCATGAAGAATATGACTAGCACATTTAAGTCTAACCCACTTCCTATGCATAGGGATTTTGTGAGAAAACAACTTAGGGGAACAATAATCAACTAGCATAGGAAGGTAACACAAGCATAGCTTCAAGAATTTAAGCACATAGGGAGGAAACTTGACATTATTGCAATTCCTACAAGCATATGTTCTTCTCTCATAATAATTTTCAGTAGCATCATGAATGAATTCAACAATATAACCAGCACCTAAAACATTCTTTTCATGATCTACAAGCATAGAAAATTTACTACTCTCCACAAAAGCAAAATTCTTCTCATTCGGAATAGTAGGAGTATCATAAGAGACTTGAACACTAAAAATTGTTTCCACATTAAAAGAGTAATGTTCAGAAAAAGGGTAATCATAATCATGACAAGATTTGTAAATATAATCATCACTACTTTTTATAGCATAAGTTTCATCACAATAATCATCATAAGTAGCAACTTCGTTCTCATCATAATCGATTGAAACCTCTCCCAAGATAGTGGAATCACTAAATAAAGTTGACACTCTTCCAAATCCACGTTCATATTCATCACAATAAAATTCAACATCCTCCAAAATAGTGGGATCACTACTTCCTAAAATTGACACTCTTCCGAACCCACTTTCATCAATATAATCATCATAGGTAGGAGGCATGCTATCATCATAACAACTTTGCATATCAAAACTTGGGATGCTAAAAATATAATCTTCATTAAACATAGCATTCCCAAGCTTGGGACAAACATTAATTCCAGCAAATATATTCTCAAATATTTCATCCTCATCAAACATAGCTTCCCCAAGCTTGGGCCCTTTCATATCATAAGCATAATCACTCTCATCATTAAAAATATAGATAGCACTAATAGTATAGCAATTATCATCATCACAATGAGTAGTAGGAGCAACATCATTTGGGAGGGATACCTCTCTACCTTTGTTGCTGCTTCTTTTCTTTTTCTTCTTCACATTATGTGTGGGTTCAACCTTCCTCTTTGATCTCCTTATTGATGAGATTGGTTGAATAGAAAGCTCCCCCTCGTTGCCTGATTCATCATGAGAAATAATAGGAGGATATTGGGAAGTCTCTTCCCTTTCATTAGTATTCTCATCATCTTCTATTTGTTTTCTTTTCTTTATGTAATTGGCAATATAAGGATTTTCAATATGACTCACCGCACAATACATATAAATTTTCTCTAGATCAAAATGAAGAACTTTATCAAGGGCAAATTTTGGAATACCCTCAGTTATACATTTCATTTCTTCATAACCCAAAAGAAGGCTAAGCTCTTTATGATGCTCAAGGGTAATCAAATTATCACAATATTTGGACACGACTTGATCATGAAAAAATAGCATTGGAGCTTTAAATGACCATGTTTATTGCAAAGTTCACAAGGACCGCGAAAAATATTGAATCTTTCAGCACATTCATCTAGCTCTTCTTGCAACAATTTGGTTTCTAAGTACTTATGCCTCTTGCAATAAATATCTTCTCTATTTGGTGTGTTCATGCAAACATGCACTCCACAAAAGTTGAGATGCCCATAAGAGATATTTTTATCATAACTAGTGCAATCATCATTAGTATTATGGATATTCAAAGAATTCGTACTAACAACATTGCAATCATGCTCATCTTTCAAAGATTTAGTGCCAAACAATTTAGAGAATTCTTCTTCTAGCACTTGAGCACAATTATCCTTTCCATCATACTCACGAAAGATATTAAAAAGGTGAAGCGCATGAGACAAACTTAATTCCAATTTTTTTTGTAATTTTCTTTTATAGACTAACTAGTGCTAAAACAAGAAACAAAAAGATTCGATTGCAAGATCTAAAGATATACCTTCAAGCACTCACCTCCCCGGCAACGGCGCCAGAAACTGCTTGATGTCTACTACACAACCTTCTTCTTGTAGACGTTGTTGGGCCAGCAAGTGCACAGGTTTGTAGGACAGTAGCAAATTTCCCTCAAGTGGATGACCTAAGGTTTATCAATCCGTAGGAGGCGTAGGATGAAGATGGTCTCTCTCAAACAACCCTGCAACCAAATAACAGAGAGTCTCTTGTGTCCCCAACACACCCAATACAATGGTAAATTGTATAGGTGCACTAGTTCGGCGAAGAGATGGTGATACAAGTGCAAAATAGATAGTAGATATAGGTTTTTGTAATCTGAAATAATAAAAACAGCAAGGTAACAAGTGGTAAAAGTGAGTGTAAATGGTATTGCAATGATAGGAAACAAGGCCTAGGGTTCATACTTTCACTAGTGCAAGTTCTCTCAACAATAATAACATAGATAGATCATATAACAATCCCTCAACATGCAACAAAGAGTCACTCCAAAGCCACTAATAGCGGAGAACAAACATAGAGATTATGGTAGGGTACGAAACCACCTCAAAGTTATTCTTTCGGATCAATCTATAAAAGAGTTTGTACTAGAATAACACCTTAAGACACAAATCAACCAAAACCCTAATGTCACCTAGATACTCCATTGTCACCTCAAGTATCCGTGGGCATGATTATACGATATGCATCACATAATCTCAGATTCATCCAACCAACATAAAAGTACTTCAAAGAGTGCCCCATAGTTTCTACCGGAGAGTCAAGAACGTGTGCCAACCCCTATGCATAGGTTCCCAATGTCACGAAACCCGCAAGTTGATCACCAAAACATACATCAAGTGGCACATGATATCCCATTGTCACCACAGATAATCACGGCAAGACATACATCAAGTGTTCTCATAAAGACTCAATCCGATAAGATAACTTCGAAGGGAAAACTCAATTCATCACAAGACAGCAGAGGGGGAGAAACATCATAAGATCCAACTACAATAGCAACTCGGGATATATCAAGATCGTGCCATAGAGGGAACACGAGAGAGAACATGAGAGAGAGAGATCAAACACATAGCTACTGGTACCTACCCTCAGCCCCAAGGGTGAACTACTCCCTCCTCGTCATGGATAGCACCGGGATGATGAAGATGGCCACCGGTTGGTTTTTGGTGGCTACAGAGGCTTGCGGCGACGGAACTCTCGATCTATCTTTTGTTATGGAAGTTTTAGGGTACGTAGGTATATATGGGTGCAAGGGGTACGTCGGTGGACCTCCGGGGTGCTCACGAGGCAGGGGGGCACGCCCAGGGGGGCGCCCCCCACCCTCGTGGGCAGCCCGGGACTCCCCTGACATGCACTCCAAGTCCATCAGGTTGCTTTCCTTCCAAAAATAACTTCTCCAGTTGATTTCGTTCCGTTTCGACTCCGTCTGATATTCCTTTTCCTCGAAACACTGAAATAGGCATAAAACAACAAATCTGGGCTGGGCCTCCGGTTAATAGGTTAGTCCCAAAAATAATATAAAAGTGGATAATAAAGCCCAATATTGCCTAAAACAGTAGATAAAGTAGCATGGAGCAATCAAAAATTATAGATACGTTGGAGACGTATCAGTAACATACACAAATCCCTTCATTTATTAGGTTATAGCTCATATTGCATTGGGACATGTGATGTTACAGTAACTAGCTAAGTTACTATAACTATCTCTCTCCTCATTAACTCACTGCCACATAAGTAAATTTGCTGAGTTGGACTCGATGTTACTACTGAAGTTACTCCCACTGTGGATAGTCTTACTGTTGAATCCAGTTCCCCAAGAGCTGAAAAACGAATTGCTGTTGCTGCCTACACACTCGTTCACTCGAAAAGACTCTAATGGCGATCCGAGGGGTGAGCCTGTTGGATATGGACTTCAGCAAGGAGTTAGTTCGCCGTTCAGTCCTATGGCTGCACCAAGTTGAATGTGATGTACACCAACAATACGGACTCGGTGAAGCTCTGCCTCGCCTCAGTCCTATGGATGCACCAGGTTCTGGGGCATTCGTCCGTTTCATTGGCAGCGCCGACTGCACCTTCGCTATGGTGGAGAGAAGGAAGAACGCGACGATTTGGCCATCTGGTGCAACAAGCTTGTCGACATCCAGAAGCAATACAAGATCATCAGCAATGGGCAAGAGAAGGACTCCGTGGTTGACCTCGCTGAGACCATCATCGACCCCTGATACGCCAACATGAAAGAAAACGACCTGAACACGTGGGAGGTACCTCTGAATCTAGCCTACATAACCTACGCGGCCAAGGATGCATACGCATGCTACGACATGTACAGGCAAATCTTGGACATGAGGGTGTGTCTGCTTTCCGTAACCGACGAGTACACGGACAGCCGCAACATCATGATCAAGCGTGCAGGAAGGTCTAGATGTTGTACTTTATCTGTTTATAAGCACCTTTATCATCTGAGTGTTTCATGCATTAGCCTATGTGTCGTAATTATCTATTTTGTCCGAAATATTTCTTTTCAGAACCCATTAACCTGATTGGTTTTTTAGTGGCTATTTGCTTATGTATGTAAAAAAAGGTTCACTTGTCCGTAAAAAAACTAGTTCACTCGGCTCCCGTGCTTCGAATCTCCTTCCTCCCAACATATTCCTCTCCTCAGGTGGACCCAGCAGGTCTCTGAATTTTCTCCCACTTTCTTTTTTGATGTAAACTGAGTTTTCTCCCAGTACTTTCCCCTAGAACCAACTCAACTGTCCCACGTCTAGCCTAAAAAATAATAACACCCCACGTACTATTAACTCGTCAAATTAAAATGATATTTTTATTCCGTAAGTTGAAAGTTCTTACAAAATAATAATAATAATTGTTCTGCTAGCTGGGACCCACCATAGTGGGTGGCTGACTTGTGGGCCTACTAAGTTGACGAGGATGGAGGGCTTTGTCAACTTAGTCAATATGAATGATTCTAGCTCCAGTGACCGTACGATGTCCATCCAACGGCCATAGTGCTTCTTCAACCTCTGGTCTTCTTGCTCCAGCCGCCCAAAGCAGCGCCGGTCGTGCCGCGTGCTCCTGCTTCTCGTGGCCGGCTGTGATGTTGCGGAGGCCTCGCCGCCCCCTACTACTCCCACCGCTGGCCCAGGGTATCCCTCTACTCACCCACACCCCCTGTTATTCTGTGGCGACAACAGCCTCACGCCGCAGCCGAACCAGTGAACCCTCATACTCCTCTCCGCGTGGGCATCCACTGTCGCGTCTTCCACGGCTCCGCGTCGTCCCCTTCCTAAGCCTTGCCGTCGTTCACCGCCTTGGTGCTCTCGGCGTGGCGTGGTCAATGTGGTCAACGACCGACTTCCATCGGAAGAGTACTGTACGTGGAGAGGCTGACAGCTGGGTCCAAGGCCACAACCCAGTTTTTTTGTGATTTGCCAAGTAAGTCGCTTTGTCAGGCCTGTTGGGATGCAAATCTTTCAAGACAAGGAGAGCTTCATTCGGCTGGCCGAGAAAATGGCCTATCAGTAATGAGAAATGGGTTGTACATTTTTAAAACATATCAACCCGGCAATTAGTTTCAAATATCTTTTTCTCATTTCGAGATTTTAAATTACATTAATTTTTATGCGTGGAGAATTTGTTGGATTTTATATTGATATACATTTATTTTTAAAATCAGTTTGAATGTGAGTCGAAATTTCGGGATTAAAAACAGTTCAGACCGCACAGAAATATGCAAAATTTTGTATAATTTTTTAACCGTGGCCATAATATGGGCTGTAATGCTAACAAAAAGAATATGGGCTCCAAAAAAAACCTTAAGAATTAGCGAATGGGCTGTAAATTATTAGAAATAATGGCAGATGGGTTGTATGCTGTTTTCCACAGATTTGAGGCTTTCCTAAAAAAAAGGTTGACGCACAAGCAGTGACTGTTGGATGTCCATCCAACGGCCGTCATGCTTCTTCAATCTCTGCTCTTCCTGCTCCAGCCGCTCAAACAAGCGCCAGCGGGACTGCCTGCTCCCTCCTCCCCGCGGCCGGCTGTGCTGCCCCGCAGGCCTCACTGCCCCACCGTACTCCCATCGCTGTCCTAGCCATCCCTCTACTCACCCACACCTGCTGTTATTCTCCGGCGACGGCAGACAAACCAGTAAACCCTCGTACAGTCGTACTCCCCTCCGTGTGGGAAACAACTGCCGAGTCTTCCCTGCCTCCGTGTCATTCCCTTCCTAGGCCTCGCCGTCGTCCACCGCCCTGGTGCTCTCGGCGCGTCCTGGTCAACGACCGACATGCATCTGAAGTGGACTGTACGTGAAGAGGCCGACAGCTGGGTCCACGGCCGCACGCAAGGAAATGCCTCCTTATTATGCGCAAAATAATGATTTCTCCACCTGACATCAGGGACCCACCGAAAGGGCCTCTGTATTTTGCGAAAAAAACGTTACCGCTGCTGACAGCTCGGACCCACCAGCTATATCTTCGCACGCAAGGAAGCAAAAAAATGAATACTCCCCCTGTTAGCTGGGACCCAATATAGTGGCAGGCTGACTTGTGGGCCTACTAACTTGACGGGGACGGAGGGCTTTGTCAACTTAGTCAATATGCACGATTCTAGCTCCAGTGACCGTACAATGTCCATCCAACGGCCGTAGTGCTTCTTCAACCTCTGGTCTTCTTGCTCCAGCCGCCCAAACCAGCGCCGGTCGTGCCTCGTGCTCCTGCCTCCCATGGCCGGCTGCGATGCGGAGGAGGCCTCACCGCCCCCTACTACTCCCACCGCTGGCCAGGCCATCCCTCTACTCACCCACACCCCCTGTTATTCTGCGGCTACGGCAGCCTCACACGGCAGCGAACCAATGAACCCTCATACTCCTCTACATGTGGGCATCCACTGCCGCGTCTTCCCCGGCTCCGCGTCGTCCCCTTCCTAGGCCTCGCCGTCGTCCACCGCCCTGGTGCTCTCGGCGTGGCGTGGTCAACATGGTCAAGGAATGGCTTCCATCGGACGTGGACTGTACGTGGAGAGGCTGGCAGCTGGGTCCACGGCCGCAGCAAGGAAGTGCCTCCTTATTACGCGCAAAAGTAATTATTCCTCCACTTGACAGCAGGGACCCACCGGACGGGCCACCATATTTCATGAAAAAACGTTTCCCCCTGACTGTTGGGACCCACCAGCTACATCTTCGCACGCAAGGAAGTGTGTCCGGGCAAAAAAAACGATTCGCCCCCCTAACTGTTGGCACCCACCAGCTACATCTTCGCACGCAAGGAAGTGCCTGACAGTCGGGACCCACCTGGTCGAAGCGTATGTAGGGTTGTCATTCTGGTCGCAAACGTGTATGTACATACTGGTCGTTGTAGAGGCGTGCACGTGTCGTAGTAGAGGCGCGCATGTAGCATGTACACGTATGTACAACGGCGAGGGTGCAAGAAAGAAAATACGTCCACGTACGTACATACGGGCAGGGTCTCGAACGCCTACTCGCGCATACGTACATGGTTGGGTCGGAAAGGAGAAACAATGTCGTCGTCGTGTTCATGGGGAGCCAACCGGCTGGGTCGGAACGGAATGCGTGGTCGTGTTCATCGGGAGGGCTTGGACGGAACAGGCGATGGAACAAGGCCTGGTGTACTGCAGAACGGAGGAAACGGACCTCCTACGTTCGGAACTGGGTCCTGTTGATCGGGAGGGGTGTGGCGTACCGCAAAACGGAGGAAAGGGTCTCCTATGGTCGAAACGGGGGTCCTGTTGATCGGGAGGGGTGTGGCGTACCGCAAAACGGACGAAATGGACTTGTGTTGGAGCGTTACGGTCGAAACGGGGGTCCTGTTCATCGGGAGGGGTGTGGCCTACCGCAAAACGGATGAAACGGACTTGTGTTGGAGCACTAAGGTCGAAGCGGGGGTCCTGTTCATTGGGAGGGGTGTGGC